>NC_082700.1:5935743-5998568 GCF_949987515.2 Delphinus delphis | reverse complement strand
CTTTAAAACTATCATTTTTTTAAAACTTTTTTTCTGTTCAGCTTAGGTGATTTCCACTACTCTGCCTTCCAGATCACTGATCCATTCCTCTGCATCATCTAAGCTACTGTTGATTCCTGCTGGTGTATTTTTTTGTTATTGTATTCTTCAGCTCTGTTTGGTTCTTTTTTTATATTTTCTAACTTTTGGTTGAAAGTCTCACTATGTTAATCATTCTTCTCTCCAGTTTGTTGAGTATCTTTAAGATCATTACCTTGAACTTTGTATCAGGGAGGTTGTTTATCTCCACTTCATTTAGTTCTTCTTCTGAGGTTCTTATTCCTTCTCTTGGAACATATTCCTCTGTCTCCTCATCGTGCCCAATTCTCGGGCAAATTTATTTCTATATGTTACATAGGTCAGCCACTTTCCTAATCGTGGAGAAGTGTTTCCTATGTTGGAGATGTTCTATGGGGTCCAGCAGCAGGCTTCCCTCTGGTCACCAGAGCTTTATGCTCTAGGGAGGCTGTGTGTGCCCTTCTCTTGTGGCAGAACTGACCACTGTGGATGCGCTGGCAGTGGGGCTGGACCCTGGCCCATTTGGTTGTGAGGTTGTGCCTTGTGCAGTGGCTTGTACTTGCCGGAGGGCAGGATAGGCTTCCCACGTGGTTGGGTGTTTTGACCCAGGGGGGCACAGGGCTGCTGCTGGCCCACTGATAGGTTCCTGGCGCTAACAGGACATGAGAATTCCAAAATGGTGCTTCACAATGCTGGTGTTATTGTGGTAGAACAAGTTTCCCCAAACTGGATGCTGCCAGCATCTCTCCCCAGGGGGAGTCCCAGGTGCCTCCTGCCTCCCTGGATCCAAGATCAGCAAGCAGGTTTGACCCTCTGTCCTTTCGAATTAACGTCTACACTGGGAGTCAGATCGCATTTACCCTTTCAGAGAGAAGTCTGTTTCCTGTAGCCCTCTGGCTCTTCTGAACATAAGCCCCACTGGTTTTCAAAGCCAGATGTTTCTGGGGGCTCATTTTCCTGGTGGAGGACCCCCAGGCTGGGGAGTCCAATGGGCTCAAAACCCCTTGCTCCTTGGGGAGGATCTCTATAATTGTGATATTCCTCCCACTTCCTCACCAACCTGTGGGTGTGGGTCCTGATATACTGTATCTCTGTCCTTCCTACCTGACTCGTGCTTCCTTCATGTTTTTTTTTTTCCAGTACGCCGGCCCTCTCACTGTTGTGGCCTCTTCCGTCGCGGAGCACAGGCTCCAGACGCGCAGGCTCAGCAGCCATGGCTCACGGGCCCAGCCACTCTGCGGCATGTGGGATCTTCCTGCACCGGGGCACGAAACCCGTGTCCCCTGCATCGGCAGGCGGACTCTCAACCACTGCACCACCAAGGAAGCCCCTTCTTTATGTTTTTAATGGTGGAAAAATCTTTTCTGTTAGTCTTCAGGTTGTTTCCATAGACAGCTGTGTGCTGTTAAACAGCCGTCATTTGGACATGCCCATGGGAGGAGGTGAGTTCAGGGACTTTCTACTCTGCCATCTTGGCCACTGCCCCCACCAAGGTATGGGCTCTTAATTAAGGATTTGTTGTACTTGAAGGAACCTGAATTTCAACTTTGAAATCATGAGCTAAATAAATAAGTTCAATGAAGTATCACATTTTTGGTTTTGCTTTATTGAAATATCAAGTCAAAATTTGGTTAAACTTAGATTCATCCAATTGTAGACTCCAGTGGAAGATTATACACTATACAGTCTTTCAGCTTTTCAAAAGTAATCTACCTGTTCAGACAATTTTCTACACTCTTGAAATGTCTGCATTCAAAGGAGTAACAAAATGCAGGAAAGCACTGGGTTATACTTATGTGTACTCCTGAAAGAGGGATAAAACCCACTGCAAAAAGAAAAATTAATAAAAAATAAGCCTATCATTTATATTTTGTACAGAGGTAGGACTGAAGAGACGTGTCTAGTGAAAGAGCCATCCCATGATGTGCCAAACAGTGCTCAGTTATTTGCAAACCCACCCGCTTTGAGACAATAAAATCCACAAATTCCTTTATTCATATACATATTTAAAAAAGTAACACAGAACTACATTACAGTCCATTAATTATGTTTATATCTCTTTTATTGTGAATTTTATCATTTTAGTGTTAGTAAAACTAATTGTAATCAGGCACCAACCTGTGAAGTATCTCTTAAACCCTCAAAATACTAAACTAATTCCTTAAAACAAACCCCACGGCATCTGAAAGAAAAAATGCCTAACTGAAGAGTCTGGCACCTAGGCAAAGTATCTCAGAGGAACCTGAAATTTACTCTCATGAAGGAACCCAAATCATCCCAACTCCAGGCACACACTGCAGTTTGCAGAGACTACTAGCAAACGTTCCAGCACCGAGGTACACGGGAAGAATTAACTGATGCTAATAAATATTACTATAAAGGCGAAAGCAAGCATATAAATCAAAGGTTCTCATCCCTGGAGAGCTTTTCAAAAGTAGACTTCCTGGGATCCACCCCAGACTCGTCCTTCTGGAATTTCTGAGATTCAGACCCTGACACCAAAATTCTTTCACAAGATTTCCAGGTGATTTTACAGGCACCCAGGGATAAGGATCATGGGTGTAAACACAAAGGAGGTAAAAGAGGAAAAGGAGAGAGGGGCAAGCATGAAGACCTTCAGAGAATAAGCACTAATCATGATTACCAATTTCTGTGTTTAAAGCATGAGTTTTTCCATTTAAACTATGTTCATTAATTCATAGTACCTTCTACTGGTCAGGAAGAGTATCTACTATTCCTAAAACTAATTAAGGTACAGAAATATCCAACTTTGTTAATTAGTTGAAAGAGAACACATTTAGAAACAATCAATTAGTGAACCTTCATTATTTCTATATTTTCTCATAATTTAAGTGTAAAGTGGGTTGGCAAATATTGTGTTGGCAAAGACAGTTTTAAGCTCAATTCTCAACGGTCAGGAGCAATTTTTACAGTAGGATGTTTAGCAGCATCCCTAGCCTCCTTGCACTAGATGCCAGCTGGAAACCCTCCCCAAAGTTGTGACAACCAGAAATTTCTCTAGACACTGTTAAATGACCCCCCCCCACTCCCAGTGGGGGGAGAAAACACTGCCTTCAGTCATAGATCAGTGACTTAGACAATAAAAATACTCCTGAGAAATTGATAATCTTTAATTTTGTATACTAGGTCCATAAAAAAATACCTTATTAACAAAGAACAACCATAGGGAAGATTTATTTTTAAATAAACTATTATTGAATTTGTTCATGAATAGTTGTATGTGTACATGAATGTTCTGTTTTCCTTTTTAAATTTAAGCATCTTATGATATATTAATCTATGCAGTACTACAGTTTAATTGACATCTGCTGATTGTTTAATTTTTCACTTTAAAGACAAGACCAAAATCAAAACCTCTGAACTTATACTTTTCAACCTGAAAGAATCAAAGAATGTAGTTATAATCCTAAGTAGCATCAATAAAGCAAGTGTTATTCTTATGAGTATTAATGGACTATACTGAAACAAGGTAAAATATAATAGTCTTATTTTGTACTTACTTTGAAATGCTGCCACTGAACAGATGTTTATTCTGAAAGATGCTACTATGAAGTTTGCAGGCTCAAATACCAATAATGATTATTCAAAATTAAATTTATGAAATAACTAGGAAACAGGCTGAACTGGAACCTGTGCATAGTTTTATGATATTAATTAGCAACATTTTTTTAAAGACATAGAAGGCTATTGTTTTAATATAAATTAGAAGTTTTTAAACCATCTCCCTTTAGTGCCTTCAATTATCACATAAACCAAAGACCCAAATAACTTCAAATGATCACAGATACTATTTAGGCAAAAATTCTCATGTGTCAGTAATTTTAATGTTGTGCACGTCAAATTATAGTAAAAAACGACTATAAACAAGATGCAGCCCCTCTACTTCCATGAACAGCACACTGCATTACAGTAAACCGAGCTTATATTCAACCATCAAATGTGGTTCTCCCATTAGTTCACTTTGTGATGGGTCTGAAAACAAACAAAAACAAACATATTAAAGAACTGGACACTTAGAATGGGTGCATTCTACTGTATGTCAAGTATACCTCAATTCAGGTGATTGTAAAAGAAAATATAGATTGAATAAGTTCTTTTTCAAAGTTCTTAAGTTTTCCAGTGCTTTCCAGTTGACCCTAGGAACGATCTCTAATAAGAGATTAAACAATCCGTAATCTAATTTGCAAAACCCATTTTATTTCTATCACTCTGTGTTCCGTTGCAAATATATATATACACAAACCAGAAGTCTAGAGCAAGAAAACCTTAAAAACCTTCACTCTCTTGTCTGTATTGACGAGTCAGACAAAAGTCTTACTTTAACTGCAATAATGCACCTAAGAGTTTTTAAAATGAATAACAACATTAAGCTTCCTACAAACAAACAAAGCCTCTTCTCCTCCACACAGGACAAGAAACAGAATAAATACCCAACGAAATAAACTGTAAAATCAGTTTGTAAAAATAAATAATCATTAAAATAATGATTACCAAGAGTAACATCAATTTGGATGTTTCCTCACTGGATCTCCTAAGAGACTGGAGATTACTGTGTCACATTAGTTCAGCAATCTCTACTCTTGACATCTGTCACACAACAAAGTAACCTTAGCAACAACTGATACTGTTACAATTATTAATAGAGTAAATGGCTATGTATACAACAGGCATCCAAAACCCAAATTAAGAAAAAGTATGTCCGCACATGAGTACAAAGAACAAAGATGTTTGCTGCAGCCCTGTTTTGTTAATAAGAGAGAAAACTCAATACATGTATTGATGCAGCATACCTACTACCGTAAGATACACACAGTATGATACCAATTGTGATAAAAAAATATATACACAAAGCAACGTCAGATATTTTCTGATTATATATATTTGTATGAAGACACACAAAAAAGTCTGGAAGGACATACACTAACTAAAAGCAAGCAGCAGGCAAATAGGGAAGCAGGGAGAGAAATGGGTTTGGGGTAAACATGGAGGACTTGAGTCTCAGCTGTAATGTTTTCAATATTTAAACAAAGAATATCCTTATTTATATAATAACAACTTCCCTTTTAAACTCTGCTTTTTAAAGCTTTTGACTTTAATAAAATACATGCTTATTAAATAAATCACTTGCACCAGAAGACAGCACACCATGTAAGCAAGGCCCTGGCCCGTGAGACTCCCAGGGAGGACCCGGCCTCTTGGTCAGTCTCAGTTCCCTCATCTTAAAGTGACAGAACTAGAGTAAACGGAAGGCCACTTTCAGCATTAAGAAAAAGGCTAGTTGTGACTTTCTTACTGCCTTCCTCACATTCTCTTCCCTTCCTTAAAATATAATGTGCAGATTTTTCTTGGCCAAGCACTTCCCTGATGAGCAAGCAAACAAAACCCTGATCACCTCCAACACTTTAAAAAATGTAAATTGGAGAATTATACAGATTTTCATCACAGTTGACTAGTCTTCATATCACGCTTAGATTAACACACTACTCCCTCATTACAGACTTTAAAATTCCTTCTGGGTCAAATGTGATGAGGAGAATGTGGTGAGCAACAGCTTTCAACACTCATCACGGATTAAGCACCTTATGAGGCACTGGAGACACAAGAGTTAACAAGACAAAGTCCCCAGCTCTCGCGAGGCCTGTATTTAAGTTGGGGAAAACAAATAAGAAACAAGAAAAATACTGAAAAAGTGATAAGCAAAGAATGAAAATGAGGTGACAGGGTGACTGGGACTACTTTAGACTGGGTAGTCTCTGAAGGAGTGACATTTAAACTGGGATCTGAAAAGTGAGGGGGGAAAGTACTCTAAGCAGAAGGAACAGCTAAGGCAAGGCCCTAAGGTGAAGCCATAAACTGTCCATAAATTATACAGTCACAGTCCCCACAACGGGGAAACTACCCAAAGTGCAGTGCAGTGATCTCATCCTGACAAAAATCACCTACCTAAACAGAGGATCTTTCTAGTTCTTAGCTGCCTTACAGAGATGCAAGGAATGAATATATAAAGATGTCCATAAGATAGCCAGTGATCTTTTTTTTTTTTTTTTTTTGGTGGTACGCGGGCCTCTCTCACTGTTGTGGCCTCTCCCGTTGCGGAGCACAGGCTCCGGACGGGCAGGCCCAGCGGCCATGGCTCGCGGGCCTAGCCGCCCTGCGGCATGTGGGATCTTCCTGGACCAGGGCACGAACTCGTGTTCCCTGCATCGGCAGGCGGACTCGCAACCACTGCGCCACCAGGGAAGCCCCCGCTAGTGATCTTTTTAAATCTGAAATTCTATCACATGTCACGGCTTAAAATCACTCGATGGGTATGGACACCATGGGGGGAACGTCGGAGGGGGGGCAGGGGTGGTGGTGGGATGAATTGGGAGACTGCGACTGACACATATACACTAATATGCATAAAATAGATAACTAATAACCTGTTTGAAAAAATAAAATTAAAAAAAGATTATAAATTGAAAGAAAACAAAAGAGCTGAAGAAAAAAATAAAATAAAGTTACAGTCTTCAGATGTCAAAAGAAAAAAAAAAATCACTCAATGGCTTTCTGTTGCATTCTGAATAAACTTTTTATGGTCTGCAAGGCGCTGGCTCCTCTGTACCTGCCTGGCTTTTCAACCTCACCTTATTCTACTTTCCACTTCCCTCAAAACACTCCAGCTACATGGGCCTTCTTAACATGTTCTTATGTGTGTTGAGAGACAATTCTCTAGGAGCCTTTCTTGATTCCACAAGTCTTGGAAGCAGAGGCACTGTCTGCCTTTGTTCTGGACTCTCTTTCCAAGGCTGTTTCTAAAGAGAGATCATGTTGCCCTTGGGGCACAGAATAGGCAGGCTGACTGCCCATTATAAGATTCAGGTGCCCTGAACTTGGGGTTCCCCTTACTGTAACAAAATACACTCTATATGCTGGTTTCATCTAACCCTCTTCTTGCTGCCCTGTGGGAACTGGAGCTTAGGGACCCAACAGAAAAGCTGATGCTCTGGCTTCTGCTACTGCCGTGAATAACAAACTGCCCTTTGTCTCGAGGAGTCTGTCTCTGCCAGCATCCGTGAAACCACAGAGGGCTAACTTGTTAGCTCTTAAGTGGAATAAACCCTTCAGAGCTCTTCGGCTGTTCTCAGGTTAGAGACCCTGGGCATACAGCTTCTTCTGTCTGAAATATTCTTCCCTCTACTTTTAGCTCAACTAATTCATGTATCTTTCAGGAATCAATTTATATGTCATATTCCCAGAGGTGCCTGGCCCTCCTACCCAACAACAAACTATACACCTACTCCCTTTATTCTTAGAATTTAATCACTGTTTATAACTACATGTTTGTGTTTTAACTGTTAATGTTTACCTCCCGCATTAGGAAGCACAGATGTTTTGTTTTCTTCACCGTCGTATATTCAAAGCCTAGCCCAGTGCCTGACGTATAACAATTATTTTACTGACTGAATAAATGCTCAGTAAGTCCCTCTCCCTTTTTTTTCACATGACTTTACAGAGCCTGATTTTTAAATGAGTGCATTTTTATAACTAAAAGATAATTATAAACCTGAGCTATCACCTTACTAATTTTAAATGAGGTCTAAATTCAATGTAAAAGCTTAGGAATTCCAGGTTTTCCTGCATTCAAAAAGTTCCCTCAGGGAAGATTCTCAAAGAGGAGTCTCATGAGATTTCTGTTGCATCCACAGCATCTCGTTACCGGACATTAGCAGCCAAGCAAAAGTAATATAATTTAATCCTGTTGGGTTTTTCTGTTTCTCCCAAACTGCTGAGGCATAATGAACAGAAGTAATACTGGACAGAATTATATTTGTTTACCGTCCTCAGAACCAGAAAAAAATAAAGGATGCTGCATGTATTGCTCTTACTTAAAAGCCATTTATGTCATACATAATATAATCATCCAGAGAATTTTGTTAAAAATGACAGATTCTTCTTTACTATTCACCATCTATAGAAACACAACAATTACTTAGGAGGAAAGGGTGGGTATTTTTTAAAGAAAACTTTGATCTTATTTTTTCTAGTTGTTTTTAAAACTAGTCACATCCCACAAACATTCTGAACAGTGCAACAACAATCCTCGTTTAAGCTACCCTAAGAATATTGCACTGGACTCACACATCAGACTTTATCCTCAGGATATGAAAGGAATGACTGTCGTTAATTGACTGAAATGACTATAATCTCAGAACTCCATAAATAATTTTCACTTTTAAAACCAGTTAAACAGTTATTACCATTAAAGTTTATCTTATTTCACTGAATAAACACAAATGAATTCAATCAGCTATAAACTCCACGAGGATGAAGACGCTGTACGTTTCATCTGCTGCTGTTGTCTTGTACATTATTGGGGCTCTATAAAAAGGTATGGAATGACACTTACCATTAAGAATATCTTCAAATCCAATAGTCTCATCATTACCCCTCAAAATATCCAATGAGAGGTTTGAGCTTGGAAGAAATGGAAGACGCTGAACCTTCAGGAAAAGTATAAAAAGGCAAAATTAGAAAAAACCAAGGGGAAAAAATATACATGACCAAATTTCACATTCTTCATTCTTTATTTGTAAAATTCACAAAACCAAGTAACATATCAATTTAACCAATGTGGGTTAATCAATTTAACATGCAAGTTCACATTTGAGACCCAAACCAAAATTTTAAAAATTCCTCAACACTTTATGCAAAATATATACACTGAAACTGAGAGCTTCTCACTGATACTTAACAATCCCATCAGGCTTGCTCACATTCGAGGGTTTCGCTTCCGTCCAGGAAACCCAAGCACACACCACGTGATGAAATGCAAAATCCTAGAGCCTAACACCATTCTTTGTTCCTAATAAACGTGGGATGATCAAATTCCTGAAGAAATTCCAACTCAGCGAGAGCAGTATTCTATTTAGTAAACCAATTATTCATTTTTTATGTTGTTCTGTATTGCTCACACAAATGTTTAAGTTATGACCCTTTAAAACAGTACCGATAGGGACTTCCCTGGTGGCACAGTGGTTAAGAATCTGCCTGCCAATGCAGGGGACACGGGTTTGATCCCTGGTCTGGGAAGATCCCATATGCCGCGGAGCAACTAAGCCCACGTGCCACAACTACTGAGCCTGCGCTCTAGAGCCCACGAACTACAACTACTGAGCCTGCGTGCCACAACTGCTGAAGCCAGCATGCCTAGAGCCCATGTTCCGCAACAAGAGAAGCCACCGCAATGAGAAGCCCACGCACCGCAACGAAGAGTAGCCGCCACTCGCCACAACTAGAGAAAGCCCATGCAGCAACGAAGACCAACGCAGCAAAAAATAAACTAATAATTAATTTAAAAAAAAAAAACAGTAGTGGTAACTAGAAATGAAGATCAAAGTCACCTGTGGGCCTTTAAAAACCACAATGCCATTGTGAACTAGTGTTACATACTTTTTTCAATTATTAAATACATATACTGCAGACTAGTATCTAAGTACAGTGGAGAAAGCATGGGCTGTACAGTCAGAGAGATCTGGATTCAAATTCTGCTTTTATACTTACTTAGGCTTTGCCTAAGTTACCTGACTTGTGTCACCCTGTTTCCATCTGTGAACTAGGATAACAGCACCTTCCTCTCAAACCTGTAGCATGGTGCAGTGTAAAGTATACATATATAGTCAATGGCACATAGTTTGTACCCAACAAACTTTAATGTAGCCAAACCAAATTTTCAGTTTTTCTGTTCTTTGTTAGTTGTCCAGCAATCACTGGAATCAATGGATGTGACAGAATCCAGAGCACAGATGGGGGGACAGTTCTTACACACTTGGAACAACCTTTCCGAAGATCTTCTTCCTAAGCAACAGGTATACTCAGCAATATACAACCTGCCTATTAGATACCTCCACCTGGATATTCCTAGAGGCATCTCAGATTCAGTGTAACCCCCCAAAGGAGAAAAACATGAAAAGTGAACACAGGTAAGTTTTCAGACAGTGAGCCTATAATTTAAAGGAGTTTTCCATTTCAAAGCTTCTTTTCTCTATGAAGTAGAAATCAAGGTCATATCCTAAAAGGGGGAAAGTAGGATAGGTTGTAGGGGAGAAGAGAAGGTAAGGTTTGTACAGCTGTTATTAAAATAGAAGGCTCCTTCCAACTGATATCAACACACAGGTGGGATGCATACAAACTGACATTCATAAACCCACCTGCTGCACTGCCTTGAATTCCATTTGTAGTTTTAATGGAGCAAATAGACCCTGGATGTTTCTCAGTGTGGAAAAGTTCATTTTATCTTGGTTGAGCTGGAACTATAAAGACAACAATGTAATTTTAAATGTTACTCAACATTCTGCTTTCAAAACAGTTAGCACTGATACGCATGTGACACAATACTTAGAGGAAAGATTTCAATAACCATAACTGAAATAAAAACGAAGTATTTTTACTAATTTCTTCGACAAATTTTAGAATATGTATGTCTATATTTTACCTGGCATGCAGGTGTCCTTCACTGGTGTAAAATTACCACCTAAAATTTAGATTTACAGAACTAATACATTAAGGGAATGTTTTTCACATTGCAAAAGTGTATTTACAAAGCATAATCATATTTCAATGCTTTTGATTAGAATTACTGCAAAACTGGTAGAGCAAAAAGGTGTAAATAACCTCAGATCCAGAAAGTTTTATACAGGGACAATAATTAGTAAGAAATTTCTAAGTATGAAAGTATCTACTTCAAAGGATTTCATAAAAGAAATAATCAGACCCATTATACGGTCCTGTTAATTAAATTACAACCCTTAAACTCCACCTTTCTGAGTAATTGAGTCTGGGGGAAAAAAGAAACCCAAACTCTGAAGTCTGTCCAATTTGTGTTGGGTACTAATAAGCAATTTTATTCTGGAATCATACTCTTACTAAGCACTGATACTACTTCTAAAAAACGAGTCAGGGTTTCCCTGGTGGCGCAGTGGTTGAGAGTCCGCCTGCCGATGCAGGGGACGCGGGTTCGTGCCCCAGCCTGGGAGGATCCCACATGCCGCGGAGCGGCTGGGCCCGTGAGCCATGGCCGCTGAGCCTGCGTGTCCGGAGCCTGTGCTCCACAACGGGAGAGGCCACAACAGTGAGAGGCCCGGGTAGCGCAAAAGAAAAAGTCAGGTTTACCCCATCTAAATATGTATAATTTATCTTTGAACCCAAATGCAGAACTTCACATTCACCTCTTTGTTTTTCTTGAAGTTCTGGCCTAGTCTTTTGGTCTATTGCGTCATCTATGATGTAGTTCACTTATTCATCAAAACGAGCTATCCGTGTCAGCTTTTTCTTCCATAAACCTGATTTATATGTTTTCTATGGCTAATCTGAAATCTCTGAAAAACAACCTTCTCATCTTCTGAGCATGAAACCAGAATGCAGCTAAAGCAGCCAGGGGCCCCTTTATTTTCTCGTCTAATTTGAACTTCAATTTCATCATCAAATTATTTGTTCTACTCTTTCTTAAGGAAAAATCTTTCCCCTTGCTGAAGAGGGAGGAAACAAAACAAAACAAAAAAACCGGAATAGGTCAGCTTCCTGTTAACTGGGTGACACTGCACCATCATCCCCAAGTAGTAAGACACCTCCTTGTTCTTGCTCTGAATGTGTTATTTAAAAACCCTTTAGGTTGTCTTTAGGACATCTGTACAAGCTATACCCTCTGGGGAATAACCTTTCCCCACCTATTTATCTGGTTAATACTGTTTTAAAACTGTTCAAATGCCCTCTTCTAGAAAGCTTTCCACAGATGCTTGCTCCATCCCTGGTCCTCTACAACACTTTATGAAGCCCCTATCCACTGCTTATCCTCCCATTAAAATTTCAGCCCCTTAAGGATGGGGACTATGTCGTATTCACCTGTGCACCTACTGTGCCCAGCAGTAACGTGGAGATGCAGGGCTTGAAAAAGAGGTCAAGGCTAGAGATATGGGCTTGGGAAGACCAACAGCAAAAATGGCAGGGGAATAAATATAAAAGAAAATGGGATCATCAAAGGAGAACATATGAAAGGAATGGAAAGGTGGACTAACCTCTAGAAATGTCTATAAAAAAGACAAAGAAGAATGTGTAGAAAGGGAGCTTTAGTGAAGCAATACAATGATAACTCAAAGATTAGGATATTGAAAACAAGGCCTCAAGTTTTTCATGGTTAAATGCTCAACACCAGAAGTGTCTTAATCAAGTATTATTAAAAATATTTTTCTAAAGGATAAAAATAAAAACACAGGTAACATACTTACATTTTTTTCTGATAATTCAAGAGGATGACTGGGCAAAAGTTCATTTTTCACATAAGAAAAACTGAAAATAAACATTTAAGATGGAAGATTATATATTACTGAATACCTAGAGCTCAAAATCACATCCATCACTGTTGTAGTATAAATAAATGGCACAGGGAGTTTTGGGGGGATGAGTAAACTATTCTGTATCCTGAGTGTGGTGGTGATGGTTCTGGGAATTAACACATGTTTTAAAATTCATAGAACTATACACCCAAAGGAAGACAAGAAGTCAAATTTACTGAATATTGTTTTAAATGCATCTATTATAGATACTGGTGGTCAAAACTTCAATTCACTGGGGAGAACCCCCCCAAAAATGGTGCTAAATGATGCCCTGTACCTAGAAGAAATTTAATAAAAAGTATGTTTAATACTATTACTCTGATGACATGATTCTTGCATTATATAAAATATCTAAGCCTCTTTTGTTCAGATCTAATGCATATTCAATAGTTAATATATTTTTGGTAAACACATGTTGAACGATCTGTTTGACATTTACCAAACACCTACTATGTATAAAGTACCATATTAGGTGATATACAGCTAGAACCAGGCCGCAGGTCTTTATCACCCTAGATATACAAAGATGACTATCTTATTGTCCAAACCAGGATCTGAGAGCTGAAGGAAACCTTAGAAATCCTGCAACAATCGTTTACTGAATACTATCTTTGTACAGAACATTATCCGCAAAGTGGAATTTGATAATGGCTCTGCTCGTGGCAATCTTACAGTCTAACTGGGAAGGAAAAGAAGCATTTCATGTGAAAACAAAAAAAACAAGAACGAATCACCCGGATGGGTTACTGGCTAGCTTATAAATCTGACTATACTATACTACTGCCAATTCCAAAGGCAATATAGTGCATCTTTTACTACAGAATGAAAAGACAATAGTGAGGTATTATGTCTGCTCCCAGAGACCAATATTAGAATGATATTCTAAGACAGTAAGAGTAAACACCTGAAAATTAGATATAAAATTCAAAAATTCAAAACACAGTACATACAAAGCAGGGAGGAAAGCATTATCCTTATTTGATTAAGCAGAAAAACAATCTGCCAAGGAGAAGGACCAGAACTAGAAATTCAGACCTAAACATATAGAAAAATATAGAAAATCGAGGGAAGGGGCATAACTGTACTGAAACTAGAAGAGAAAAATAAGAGCATCTAAGCCTTACCCAGTGCTTACTAATGCCATGTACTGGTCTACGTACTTTCCATGTGTTAGCTCATTCAAAATAACATATATGCTATTACTAGCCTTATTTCACAGGTGTGGACACTGAGACGTAGAACAATTAAGTAACCTGCCCACAGGCATACATCTAGTAAATGGCGGAGCCAGGACCAAAACCCAGAGTCCATGCTCTTTACTGCTATGTTCTAGTGTCTCCCAAAGAACAGTCAATTACTCCACAAGTTAATAAGATGAAGAGACAAATGGCTCTCCAAGTTATCAGCAGCACAAAGAAGAATCCTACCAAATCATGCTACTGGGTAACATCTCCTAGGAAGATGCCCTTTCCTGGGAACCTACTACTCTGATAAGATGCTTCTTCCACTATAGAACACATCCAATCCTACCCTCCCCCTCCTCCCCTAAAGTGTATTACTTGCTACCTCCTAAATTAAATATACATTTATGGCCTATCAAAATATTTAAAGAATACTGTGAGAAATAATTCACATTTTACCATAACAAAGTCAAAGTCCCAATTCCCCCATATACCCTTTTCGAAGAAGATCATGACTTTCAAAAGGTCCACTTGCTGAAAGTTCAGTAACTGGAATACTGTCCTTTAGCTGAGATCCAAGTCCTCTGGCATTCTACAACAGAAAGGAAAAACACTATTAAATATAAACAGTTCAAAAAAACACTGTTTAAGCACTGGAAAGAAAGGATAAGGTCTTTGCCCTCAAAGGGCCCAGTCTAGACAAGTACCATGAGCTTTAGCATTATGGTAGAGGAATATACATGGTTCAGTGAATAAAATCGAATTTGGGGTAGGAAGGATTCCTGAGTTGATCTCTGAGTGCTGTCAGATTGAAAGGCATTCACGTAAAACAAGAACATGGGTAAAAGTATAAAAATATAAATGAGCAAGCTACAAGTCGTTTGAGATGACCAGCTAACTACATGTCTGAGTAGAGCAGTAAAGGCTGGCCAAAAGAAAAAATGAAAAGGCTTCAATATGCAAAGAAACTTCTGTTTTATTCTGAAATAGACAGAGAGCCTCTGAAGGGTTATGGCATGATCAGATTTACTTTTATTGGAAAGATCCCCCCTTAGGTTAGAATGATCGGCACAGAATGAAAAATGTTGAGGGCAGAATCCTGGGGAATACCATTCCTTATGGACAAGGAAGAACAAGGAAAATGGGATTAAGAACAGAGAGAACAGCTAGAAGAGAGTAGTCACAGGAGCTAAGAAAGAAAGGGAATTTCAGAAAGTTTTTGGTTCCCATAAGAGGGTACTACCTATGAAAAATAAATGTACCTAATCAGGATGGTATAAATAAAAAAAAATAAAAAGAAAGACTCACGGTATATTTGGTACTAGTGTATGGTCACCCTACTCATTTATACTATAATTTAATCACCAAATATTTATTAAATATCTACTATGTGGCAGGTTCTCTACTAGATACTGAAGATACATATCTGTCTTCCAGGGCTTAATCTAATGAAGATAGAGTAAACATGCAATTAAAATGTAATACATGTTACCATAGTTAAAACACAAGATGCTGAGTTTAAGTTACTTGTTGCTGAAATACATCTTCCCTGCAATTCTGCAGAAAACCGTAAAACAGCTGCAGGTCGTTTGGAGTGTTATACTCTTCTGGGAGAAACTATTCTGAGAAACCAGCTTTTTAAATTGATGTTTTACTTTATTTTTATATTTTACTAGGTCAGGTACTGCACAGTGTCCCGGGTTTCCTCAATCTACCACCCCAGTCCAGGCTCTCACACCTGGATAATGTTAACAGCACTGCCTCTAGCCTGTTCTATTTTCCAATTCTGCACAGCAACATTTGCCTGATAAGCAATTTTCCTCACCAAAGCTGTTAAAAAAAACAAAACAAAACGAAAAGCAAAAACCTTTCATTGGTTTGTCAATGTCTTGCCTGAATAATGTCCAAGGTCCGAAGCCTGGAACTCAAGAAGCTGTACAACAGGTTTCAACTCTCCCACATAGAAGTCACAGTTAATTAGGAAAAGAAGCTGAAATCTAGTGTGGAGGCCACTAACCTGACGAAGGCACAGAACCTCTCCGGCCCTGTTTACTCATCCTTCCAGCTGCCTGAACTCTTTCCAGGACCAGAGTTGTATGATTGTACCTTTCCAAAAACACCTTCTGTTGCTTTCCTACATAAAGGTTCTCCTTCTCCCAGACTGCTTTATTGTAGAGTAACGGAAGAAAAGTTTCCTCTACACACAAAGAAAAGGGGGATCCTGATCTCTGGGATCTACTGTTATCACTTTCCCAATTCCCTCCTGTAAAACATGAGAATCAGTACATGATATTTCTAATAAAGTAGCAGAGGAAAACAAATCTATGAAAAGTTAATTAACACTGGTTACTTGAGGATGTTTATTAAACCTCTTTACTATGTTCAGCAGTATTTACCAACAGAAACTTTCTAGATTTGGATGGCCCAGCAGCAGTACTGGTAGTATCAGAGTCGCGAGCAATGACGATTCAAGAATCTCTCCCAAACATCAAACTTTTAAGTTAAAAAGAGAGAAGGGGCGGGGCAGGAGGAGACCCAATAACAATACTGACAAACGGGGAGTAGCAACTATCCAATTTTCCCCCCTCCAACACCGGCCATACTACGAGCTCCCAGAAATGTTTGTGGGGCAAAGTTGAGTGATGGAAAAGGGACCCACAGCTGTGGGTTTGTTATCAAGGCAGTTCCGAGGGTCAGGGGTGGGTGAGGATGTCGGGCACTAGGCTCCCAAAGGTCCTCCCCTCGGGGGAGGGGTAGTCGGCCGCGCCGCACCCCAGACCGTTGCACTTTTGGGGGTGTCCTTTCCGGGTCGGCGCCAACTACGGGAAGGGGCCGGGGTCGGGACCGACTGGGGGACTTGGGGATGGGAGAGAGGAGGCGGTGGGAAAGGATGAAGCCGAGGCGCCGCTCGCGGGACCAGCGCCGGAGCCCTGCCCAGGAGGCGGCCACGAACCCCCGGACCCCGTGACTCGACAAATCATGGCGCCCGAGGCCGGCCTCCTCCTCCCGCCGCCGCCGCCACCGGGGAACGGGCTGGGGAGCGGCGGCCTGCTCCTGCGGCCACGGATCCGAGCCCGCAGGCCACTCGGGTCGCCCAGGGTCTCACTCACCATCTTCAACTCGCTCTGCGAACAGCTTCTCAGCCTGTTACCGTCAGCCGACCCCGCGGCTCACTTCCGTTTCCGGGGTTGCCCCCACCCACATCCGCCGGAAGTGCGTCCGTCCGGGCGAGGAAGGAAGGAGGGTGCGGGGCATCTGGAGGGAGCCGCACGGGGCCGGAGCTCCCACGCCTGAAGTCCCGAGGGATCGGGGACCGAGGGCGACGTAAGGGGGTGTGGGCTGGAGGAGGGCGGGGGAGGGGAGACGCGGTTGTTCACTCTGTTCGTTATCAGCCCCGACCGCTTGTGCGGCGTTGGGAGATGGGCGGTGTACTTTGCTGGATGCATCGCCCTGTTCGTCCAAAATCTCTTTGAGGTCGAGATTACGTTTTTCATAAGGGCAAACGAGGCCCAGGTGGAATGAGTGATTCGCGTGCAGTCATCCAGCTAGTGAGGCAAATGTGGAAGCCAAAGCTTTTGCCGGTTTGCTTTTATTTTTTTAAATTACTTATCGAAGGCCAGCTATGTTCAGGACTCCGGGCTGAGACTAAGAATACAGAAATGAACAGGCTCGTGTGGTTCCTGGGCTCCAGCCGTAGAGGAACTCTTGGGGTGGGCAGGGTGACAGCTAAGTAAGTATGATATCAGTGACCTTTGAGGGCTTTTACTATGTAGTAACACAATTCCAAGTGCTGTACGTGAACTATCTCCTTTAACTCTTTGAATAATCTTATGAAGTGAGTTCTACACTTACCTCAGTTTTACAGGCGCTGAAAGCAAGACATAAAAGAGTTTAAATAGATATGACCAAGGACACATAATCTATTATAGTTACAGTCATACACTATACTCTGTTGCCTTCCATATGTGATGTGATAAAACGGACTCACGCGTTGTCACCATGTAATGGAGCTAATTTAAGGAATCCTTGGGCTGGCAGTCAAGGTATAAGAGTGAATTAGAGAGGAGAGAATATGAAAGACATTGCTGGTAGATTTGCTTGTGCAAAAGCTCAAGTGGGAAAGAAGGCCTGTGTGGCTAAATTTCAGTGAGTAAGATAGAGAGGAGTGTGAGATGAGGCTTAGGAGATGGAGGCAGATTTATCGTGGAGGCCCTTGTGTGCCAGATTAAGGATGAGGCTTTATCTTTAAAAAGACATTGAAGGATTTTAAGGAGGGAGGTCATAAGGTTGTATGTGTTATGCAGCGCATGACAGTAGATACTGTCATGGATTCCACAACCTTGAACTTCTGCGATAATCCACATTTTGAGTATTGTGCACTGCTGTCCTTATGTGTTTCCTTCTCACTCTTCAAAATATCCATGTTTACCTTGAGATTTGAGATCGAGTGTTTCATTTGCATCCTTTTCCTTTCAGTTCCACCTAAGGAGAAATTTTAAAACTGCATCTCTATTTATTTCTTTAATTTAATTTTTATTTTATGTTGAGGTGTAGTTGATTTACAGTGTTGTGTTAGTATCAGGTGTACAGCAAAGTGGTTCAGTTATACAGACACATATATCCATTCTAAAACTGCATCTTTTTTAAAAAGTTTTTTTTAATGTTTGTTGATTGCTCACAGTTCAGTCATTAATTTTTTTTTTTTTTTTTTTTTTTTTGGTACGCGGTCTTCTCACTGTTGTGGCCTCTCCCGTTGTGGAGCACAGGCTCCGGACGCGCAGGCTCAGCGGCCATGGCTCACGGGCCCAGCCGCTCTGCGGCATGTGAGATCTTCCCGGACGGGGGCACGAACCCGTGTCCCCTTCATCGGCAGGCAGACTCTCAACCACTGCACCACCAGGGAAGCCCAGTCATTAAATATTTGTTGAGCATTGGCTTGATACTAGATTCTGGAGCTAAAGAGAAGAAAAAGCCATTTCCCTGTACTTGAGATGCTTTTGTTTTCCTGGGGCAATAGACGCATAAACAGGTATTTAAAATGCGCTGTGGTCAATGCTTAATAGAGAAAGGAGCTGGATCAGGTTGGGAACAGGGAAAGACGGCACTTGAAGAAGAAACGTGGAAAGGTGAGGATTTGAAGAAGGGCATGTTTGAAGACTGTTTCCATGTGGCTGGAGTTCTGGGTGAGTAGGTGGACCAAGATGATATGAGACTGGAGGGACTGGTCAGAGCTGATGTGAAGGGCCCTTGGATGGTGTGCTGAGGTTTGGGGCTTTTTCTTACAGGGAACAGGGGATGATGGAGGCCTTGTCATAAACACTTGACATTAAAAAAAAAAATTATTGTGGTGGCAGCAATGAGGGATATATGCAATCAGGAGAAACCAGACACCAGAATACCACCTAGAGCATTGCAGTAGTTCAAGGCAGAGACGATAAAGGTATAAATGAAGGTGGCACAGCATCTTGGAAAGACTTTGAGAAGCAGCAAAAAGGAGGGATGACCCTGAGAAACATAGACTGCAAGGGGCAGCCAGAGGGAGGGGAGCCTGCCACGGAGACAAAACAGAAATGGTCAGAGAGGCAGAAGGAAAAGCAAACTGCTGTCTTAGAATCCAAAGGGGAAGAAAGTGCTGAGGGGTTGAAAGCAGTTCCAAAGAGAGGTTAGAAAGTGGTTTTAAAATAGCTTAAAAAAATCATGAAGTCTTAAAAATGGGCCTTTGGTGACCAATGTGAAGGCAAAAGCAAGGAGAAAGATCACCTCGTTTTGAGCAGCTCACACATCGTTATAGCATCAGTTAATACAAGACAGTGTTGAGTATGCTAAAGTAATGTGAAGAATTAGATTAGATTTGATTCTAGAATGGTTTGATATCATTGCTTAAGCTTTGTGTATGTTATATAGTTTGGAGGATACAATAATAATAGTTAACATCTGTTATGTGTCAGGCCCTGTTCTTAGTTCTTTACGTATGTCATTTCAGTTAATCCTCAATTACTGTATGATGTAGGTCCTACTATACCCACATTTTAAATAATAAGCCTTGTTATGTGCCTTGTATGAGAACAAGTACCCCATTTTACTTTACTTTTTGTTGTCTTTCTTGACTTTACTCTTAGGCCTCTCTGGCAGAAATACTTGTGGAAAGTGTGTTGTTGAATGTAGAAAAAACTCCCATCTAGACTGCAGGCCGGTGATGAACCATGGTTGAGAAACATGCGAATGAGTCCAGCCAGACGAGCTGAGCTGGTTATTAGGAGATGTAAAAGCGTGCCGAGTTGAAAAATCCCCATGACTTTGGTTGAATCCTCTTCCCTCCAAAAGAAGAGAAAGGGTGGAGCAGAGCAGGTGCTGCACTTCGAGAAGAGGTAGTTGAGTGATAATGTTAAGAATCAGCAGTAACTGTCGGCAGCAAGAGGTCGCGTCGACATTTTCTTGCCCCGTGAGTCAGCGAAAGTGGGAGAAAGAGCAGATACCACTGGACAAGCGTTTGAGGAAAGTGGCATCATCTTTGAGAAAGCTAGGTTTTAGCCAGGGCTGAGACGTGCAAAGATCTTGTAGCAAAGTAAAAAATACCGGGAAGTTTGGTTGCATGTTCCAAGGGACACAGTGGCAGGGGTTTGTGAAGGGAAGACGAGTGAGTTCAGGGGGTTCGGGGCCCGAGCAGGTAACAGTAGCAGAGGAGTACATGGGGCAGAGAAGTTAATTCTCTCCTTTTTGCCCTCATGCAACCTATATGCCCTTTACCATAACCTCTAGCACTCAGTTGTGTTGATCCGTGGCTACATCTATCTGTTTCTCTCCCACAAGCTCCTACAGTCAGGGGCGATGTCTTACACATTATCGTATCTGTACCTTGCACATAGAAAACACTCAATAAATGTTTATTCAATGAAAAGTGGGGGAAAAATGGATGAATGGATACTTGTGCCTAATAGGTGAGACTGACTAATATGGTTGGGAAATAGGCTGGAGGTAGATATGGGCGATCCAAGATAACTTATTTGGAGAAGTTTCCAGAAGCACCCTCCTGGGCCTGGAGCCCACCCTGAAAGCTCAGGACTGTAAGCCAAGGCCCTAAATCCTTGTCTGGTTACAGTTATGCCCTTTCCCCCAGGGCTAGACTCAACAAAAACTGGCATCCCACCGCAAAGTCTACAGTTCTGACAATCTCTAACATCAGGAGTGTGTGTGTGTGTGATGTGCCCAGCCTTCCTCTCCCCCGCCAGCTACCAATTCTGGCCAGGCCCACTTGGCCTCTCTCCCTCCCAGCCTCTGTGGCCACTTCTTCTCAGCCAGATGGATTCTGTAGAGCTTTGAAATCAGAATGGGGGGATTTGGAGAGGGGCTGGCGGCAAGGGTCGGTGGTGATGGTTTTCCCTCCGCGTTCAGGGTAGAAGAATGAGGGCCCCATTGTCTGAGAGATATGGGAGGGAAAGTAATTCAATTGGTGTGGAAAGTTTGTAAGACATATTCTCTTCAAGTTACCTAAAACTTAGAATGTTGTATTAAGTGCAAATTTCAGAAATTGCTCCCCGACAAGGTTTGGCAATAGAGTACAAATCTCGACTAGGAAGCAAGTTACTGTGTTTCAGAGGACCTGAAAAGAATCTACAAATTATGAAGATTACATCCAGATCCTCTTTAAACTATCTGAATCCTTACAGTGTTGGGAAAGGTTCAATGTGCTTCATTTAAGATAAATCCTATTTACACATTTTTCTTTGCAAGTCCCTTTATAAGTGTTAAGAGATGGAGGAATACATTACATCGAGTTTATTTGACAGACGCTTCTCTTTAACCCTAAGAGATGTTTCATATTTCTTCTGAAGTACTTTGCTGACTGTGATTTCAGTTGGAGCTGCTTTTAAAAGAGTGTCCTCTGATTATGAAAAGCTGGGTTTGGGTAGTACTTACTAAAGTTGACTCTTTTGAATCCAGGAGTTTTGTTTTACATCTGCGTTGCATCAGACACAGCTGAGGTTAGCGTTCCATTTTTCCATGCTTTCATAGCCCTGTTTCAGGTCTGTGTTTTTAGGAAGCGGTTTGTATTTTCAGCATAGAGGGTCTTTATTCATTTGCCTGTGGAGCATGCATCTTGTAGATTATATGCAATGAATTTTAAATTCTAGACCTGTTTCTTTCACCCTTCATTTGCCAGCCCACATGTAGGAACATAGAATCATTTTAATATTAACTAAAAATTTAATTCAGAAGGCATATCTGCCAGAAACATTGTACAGTGCCTTACAAAGCCTAGTATATTATAGCCATATGCTTGTTGTTTTCTACTTGGACGCTGTTTTCGAATACTAGTGTCAGTGTTCCCCTCCACTGGCATGAATAATTGAGAGGGGAAGTTTTTGTATTTTCGAAAATTCAAAAATTTATTCGTTGAAGACAAAGACTTGAGAGAAAATTTGCCTATATTCAAAGCACACTAGAAGGTTATCTCAGAAGCAATTTACATTAATCTTATTTGGAATCAGAAAGCTGAAAAAGACAGCCTAAGTCACTCTGATTGTATGATTGGTTTATTTCACTGTTTTTCTTTCTAGAAGCAATGCATGCTCACTGCAGAAAATTAGAAAACAACAAAAGGCAAAAAGAAGGGAATGGAGAGCAGAGATAACCACTGTGAATGCACCAGATCTGAGACATTCTTTTATATGACAGAATATATTTATCATTTTGAAGAAAATTGAGTGACTCCATTTTCTAAGTGAGCTGGGAAGTTTTCTCTTGGCTTTTTTCATGACCATGTTATTACTTAGTAAAATATGTCATTCTGAAGCCTTAGAAAACACCCTTCCTTTACTTCTTCAAGAGTGGTGAATTACACGTAGGCTATTTACTCTACATTTTTCATCCTGTCAGCATGGTTGGATGCCAAATGGCTGTTCTGATTTTTGAAGGTATGTTTTTTTGGTACTTGGCCAGGGAAATCATAACTCTTAAAATGCTCCACAGCCCTAACCATACAATTGTATTTATGGATAGATATTATGTTCCATGTTTTGTTGTTTTCTCACTGTTTTAGTGTCTGGGATGGATGCCAAAGGCCATTCAGCCTCACTCCATTTATTAAATTAGAGTGTACAACTAAGTTTACACAATGGAGTTTAGATGGGAAAAAAAAGACCTTGTTTATCATTCTACTTAGGTATCTTTACATCAGCGAGAAAGGAAAGTATTCCTTCTAAAATATCTCAGTGAAATCTCCTGAGAAATAGGGTATCATAGTTAACGGAAGTAATTACCCGACGCCTGAGCCACAAGAACTCCTTGCTTTATTCCAAAACATCTTCTCTACTGCTGCCAAGGATGCTTTGTCCCCTAAAATTCAAATCTGTGGCTTCCCTCCCTAAAGCCCTTCACTTGCTCCTGGTTCCTGCCCTTCAGGATTAATTCCAGACTCTGTCCAATGGCAAACAGTGATCTGACTGCCAACCTTATTCTTAAATCCTTTACGCTAGTCATATTAAATTACTTGCAATTACTTGCAATTACTTGCAATTCTCTGAAAATGTCACTGCTTTCATGCCCCTGCACTTTTATTCCTGTTTTCCCCTCTTTCTGGAATGCTCTATTGCACTGTCTCAGCTCAGCATCACTTCCTCTGTGACATTTTGCCTGACGTGCTCTGCCCCAGCGCCCTCCCCCTTCCTGGGAGAGGGGACTCTTTGTGCCCCATCACATATACATACTTGTTTCACTGCATCTGTAACACATTGTTGCACTTGTTTGCACATGTGCCTCTCCTTGTCTTTTTCAAAGCTTTTTAGTCTGCAAACCCCATTCACCATCTTTTGGGAGCTGATATATCCTTTTGAAGTTTTCATCTTTCTTTAGGCACATTGTAATAGCCTTTCAGCTTGCCTGCCCCCCTCCATGCTCACCTGCTCCCTGATTTCGCTCTCCATGCCATCTCCAGAGTACTGTAAGCTCAGTAAATGATGGCTGGTGTTTCAAAGGTCTGATGGGGACTGGGTGGAATTAGCCTCAGGGCACGATTAACATGGGTCTAATTTATTTCCTATATCAAGGTTGCCTTGACGGTAGCACCGCCAGGGGCTGTGAGAAACTAGGCGAGGAGTCAGGTGCAGACAGCCGGAACTTGCATGGGTTGGGCGTTCAGGGGTGTGTTGCTGGGGCTTCCTTGGGGTCCTGGCTCAGAGTGGTAATGAAGTCAAAAGACACTGTCCAGTGGCCACAAGTCGTAGCAGAATTCTTTGTTTGGAGCTGAGAGAGACGTACAGTGTGGGAAATACAAAGAGCAACAGGAATCAGTCTTTTCAAAATATATCCCCTGAGGATCTGAAATTGCAAAATACTGTGGTTTGTGTGTGATTACTTGGAATACAAAGTAATTCCTTTGCCACTGTATTTGTTAAAGGGTTGTTTTGAGACATTTTCTAAAAGAAAACAGTGATTCAGAATATATAAATTCGTATTTCTGCCAACAAAATTGATCTGATGGGTTAGAAGTGATGGCGCATTGTCACTTGAGTTTGTGTCTTCCTGATTGCTAGTAAGATTAAGCAACTTTTCATGTTTATTTATCATTTAGATTTGCTTTTCTGGAAATGCTTGTTCACACAGTCTTTGCTCATTTTTCTACCGAGTTTTTCTTCTTGCTATAAATTTGTAGGTGCTTGTTATATACTATAGATATTAACCTTTGTCTTATGCATTAGAAATATTTCCCACAATCTGTTGTAATATTTTTCTTTTGTTTATGGTATCTTTGACCTAAACATTTTAAATAAATGTCTCTTTTCCTTTACAACTCTCTGGCTTACTGTGTCAGTTGAAAATGTTTCCCTGACTCCTAGTGTATAAAGTTATTCTCAAATTTTATTCTACAGTAGTTTTTCACATTTTGCTTTTAATTCATATGGAATTTATTTTTGAATATGGATTAAGGTAAGAGTCTGATTTTATTTTCCTTTAGAGGCTATGTTAAAATCTTGCTTGTACTAAGATACATTTTAGTACTCTTAGACTCTCCATTCCTCATTTAGACTCTCCATTCTAATGATCTAATTATTTTTCCAAATAACCAAGTTAGGTAACATTCATTGGGCATATCTGTGCCAAATACTGTCCTAAGCATTTTACGTATTTCAGCTCATTTAATCCTGGCAGTAACATTGTAGGTCAATTTTATTATTCCACATGAACTTTAAAATGCTTTTATCAAATAAAAAGAAACCCATCGGGATTATGATTAGAATTACATTAGATTTATACAGTAATTTTGGGGAAATTAACATGTTTTGTATCCTCAATAATATTTTGTAAATTTTATCATATGTCATAAACCTGTCTTGTCAAATTTAGCCTTAAGTATTCTGTACTTTTATCACTGTTAGAAATGGAATATATGTTTTTTTCATTTTCACTCCTCTCTGGCTATTCCTATAAGCATTCTTACTGATGCAGTAAGAATAGTGTGTCTGTTATGCAGCTTAGGGTCAATTATGCCACAGTGGCAAGCTGAACTCTTGGTAGTATAGAACAACAAATAATTTTCTGCTCACGCTACGTGCCCACCACAAGCTGGCAGCATCTCCTTCACATCATCTTCACCCTGGGACCCAGGCTAATGGAGTAACTGCTGTCAGGCACATTGCAGCCTTGGCGTAGAGAGAAAGGAATCAAGGTACAGCGTCTTCTGGCTCATAAAGCTTCTACAAAGAAGTGCCCCATGTCACACACCCCCCCCCCGCCCCCGTACGTTCTTAAGCCGGAGCAAAGCACAAGCCCGTATCTGACACTAAAGTGTCAAGGATGCATAATCCTCCCACAGGGAAGGGCCCTTCAAGTCACAATACCAAGCCTGACGTCAGTGGGATGGAGATAAGTAATATTCCAACATGAAGGGCAGCAAATGTTTTGATCAGTAATACAATCTATCACAGTGTTTTGTTTTTACATTGGCAAGATTGAGAAATCCTAGAAAATGAAACTTATGTAATAGATACCACTGTTCAACAATATCCAGTCCCTGTCTCCTTCCAAGTTTGCAAGATTATACTTTCTTGTCTCTTAAAATTATACACAGCCATCTGACTAATCCTGGCCAGTGAAAATATGAGTGGAACTGATGTGTTTCACTTTGCATGGAAGCACTGAGGAGTTGGAGCATGATTCCCCACGTTATCTTCCCTGCCATATTGGTTGTGGAAGTATGTGTTGATGCGGAAGTACCAAAAGACCAATGTAGCTAGAATGCTGGGCCATCGTATAGAAGACAGTTGCCTTGCATGCCACCCAGGTGAAGAGCTTATGATTTTAAGCTCTGAGATTTAAGGGATTTTATTTGTTTTTTGGTTGGTTTGTTTTACTGCAACATAGCCTAGCCTATCCTGACTAATACAACATACCTATTTTACATATTTTAACAAAAAACGTGTGTGTGTGTGTGTGTGTGTGTATTCATTGATCCATATTGTTATGTAGGACAAAGTTCTTTAAGGATTGGACCAGTGATTTGGATGCCATAATATGGCATAAACCACATTCATAATGCATCCTGTACAGTTTCCAGTTTGGATTTCTCTACCATGGATCAAGAACTTTAAAATACTTGTAGAAAAATAGAAATACAGAATCTTACAACTTCCCCTTAATCTTTTATAATTGTCACACCCAAACCAACAGCATTTTTTGTAACTTTGTTTAATCTTTCTAAAGCAGACAACTTAGTTTTCATAAAAACAATTCATTCTTTTCACATTATTGTTTATTGGATTCAGTAATATTTCTTTAAATTATTTATAATAATAGTACAACTGTCGTAAAAATGTTTAGGAGCAAGCACAACTGGATATTAGTAAGTGTACAGTCAACTGGTGAAAGTGGAATAAATGGTTATTTCACAAGGTGAGAACATTTATCTTGCTGTAGCTAATAATCTGTAGGTTTTACAGATGAAATTGAGAGCCTCATAAGTCCCAAGGGTCATTTAAAGAGAAGTGAATTAAGAGAGCTTCTGTACTCTTTGCACTATATGTCTATGCATGCAGGTACTAATTTGTATATGTATGTGTCTCTGTCTGTTTTATTTATCTTGTGTCCAGCCACATTACTGAATTATCTTATTAATTCTCGTATGCTTTTTTTTCTTTGTTTGTTTGGCCGTGCCCCGTGGCATGTGAGATCTTAGTTCCCCAATCAGAAATCGAACCCACAACCCCTGCATTGGAGGTGGGGAGGAGTCTTAACCACTGGACTGCCAGGGAAGTCCCTTTTTGTTTTCTTTTTAAAAAATTTTTTGTAGTATGCTCTTTTTAAAAAAACTTTTTAATAATTTTATTTTTTTATACAGCAGATTCTTATTAGTTAACTATTTTATACATATTGGTGTGTACATGTCAATCCCAGTCTCCCAATGCATCCCACCACCACCACCCCACCACCCGCTGCTTTCCCCCCTTGGTGTCCATATGTTTCTTCTCTACATCTGTGTCTCTATTTCTGCCTTGCAAACCGGTTCAACTGTACCATTAGTCTAGATTCCACATATATGCGTTAATATATGATATTTGTTTTTCTCTTTCTGACTTACTTCACTCTGTATGACAGTCTCTAGGTCCATCCACGTCTCTGCAAATGACCCAATTTCGTTCCTTTTTATGGCTGAGTAATATTCCATTGTATATATGTACCACATCTTCTTTATCCATTCATCTGTCGATGGGATTTAGGTTGTTTCCATGACCTGGCTACTGTAAATAGTGCTGCAATGAACATTGGGGTGCATGTGTCTTCTTGAATTATGGTTTTCTCTGGGTGTATGCCCAGTAGTGGGATTGCTGGGTCATATGGTAATTCTATTTTTAGTTTTTTAAGGAACCTCCATACTGTTCGCCATAGTGGCTGTATCAATTTACATTCCCACCAACAGTGCAAGAAGGCTCCCTTTTCTCCACAACCTCTCCAGCATTTGTTGTTTGTAGATTTTCTGATGATACCCATTCTAATGTAGTATGCTCTTTTTAAAAGCATTATCTTGCAGTCTCTAAATAGGTTATCAGCAAAAGATAATTTAATCTCTTTTTCAAATTTATGTTGTTTCCTTTTCTTACTGGACTTGTTACAACCTCCAAAACGAGTAAATAATGGTGTAAATAATGGTGATAGTGCGTATTATGATTCAGGTCTGTCTAACTGAATTTTGGTCAAAAGAATGTGGGTGGAAAAGATTTACCACACTTCCGGTCTTACCTCAGCCTGCCATGTGGTTCTCCACTCTGTCTTCCCTTCTCTGCCATTCAGATGCAGAGGACTTGGTGGAGAATTCTGAGGTCCTCGAAGATGGCAGAGCCCTGATGGAAATATCCTGGGTCTCTGAATAACTGTCTGTAGGAGAGCTGCATTGCTGACCCACACTGGATTATGATATGATGAGAAATAATTTATTATGTGAAGCCACTGAGGTTTGAGGCTCTTTGTGAGATAAGCTAGCCTATGCTAGTAGTACATCTTCTAAAAAGATTTTAGGTAGAGTTTATATTTGGAATGACTGCTCACCTTTTTCAGATGGCTTTTAATCATCTATTTATATAAGCATTTTCTCCATTAATTTGCTGGTACAATGAATTATGTTGACAGATTTCTTAATATTGAACCAGCCCTGTATCCCTGGAATAACCCTCCTTGGTTGTAATACATTTTTCTTTTGTTATTCCAAAATACTCTATTTCCTAAGATTTTATTCAGAATTTTTGCACTAGTAATCTTAAGTGAGGTCATTCTATATTTTCGTTCATTGTACTGTTTTTTAAAAAATCAGATTAAGATTTTGCTGGCTTTATGCAATCAAATGTTTAGCTTTCAGGTCTTTTTCTATGGTTTAGAATAATTTTTAAAACTTTGAACTATCTGGTCCTGATGTATGAAAAAGAAGTTTTAAATCATCCCCTTATATTTATAGTTGTACTCAATTTCTCTGTAACTTAAATGTATTATTTTGTTTTGCCTGTTTTTAACCCTTGTAATAACAAAATCATAAGGTATATTCATCATTCATCCGAGACTTCCAGTTTTTACTCAGCAGTGTTTTTGGAATACATCCATGTTGATATACAGTTGATTCATTTTTATTATTGTATAATATTTCATTGTATAGACACACCATTTTAAAAACTCTGTTCTACTGGTTCATTGGATTATTTCCACTTTTTGCTAATATAAATAGTGGTAATATAATTTTTTTGTACAAGTCTGTTGGTGCAAGAGTTTCTCTACCAGGAGCTGAATTGCTACATTGTAGACTTACAGCTACTAGATAATACCAAAATGTTAACCAAACTGGTTGAAGTAATTTACATTCCAGCTAATAAACTTTCTGTTTCTCCACATTCTTGCCAGTATTTGGTCTTAATCAACTTTTGCATTTTTCTCAGTCTGTTGGGTACAAAATTATATCTCATTGTGGTTATAATTTTCATTTTCATATCTACTTTTGAAATTGAGTGTATTTTCACATTATTGGCCAGTTCATGTTTTCTTTCCTATGAAATGCCTGTTCACATCTTCTGCTCATTTGTCTGTTTAGTTTGTCTTTTTTTATTGATCTGTAGGTCAGCTGTAGGTTTTTGATAAACATTCTTAAATATAATTAAACTTATCAATATTTTCCTTCAGAAATTTTCAGAGTTACCTTTCACATTTTTTTTACATGTCCCTAATGTAACTGTAATTGTATACACATACAGAAATATACATAACACATATTGGGTGAGATAAGGATCTAATTTCTTTTATTTTCCCCTTATGTATTATCCCAGCTCTTTTCATATTGAGAAATCCATCATTTTCTCCACTCATCTGCAATGCTAGCTTTGCCAAATATCGGTTTCTGGGTTTCTGGGTTCTCTTTTCTGTTCTATTTGTTAGTTTGTCTATCTCTGCAAGTTCTGTATTGTCTTAACTATAGCTTTTTAAAAAATTAATTAATTAATTTTATTTATTTATTTATTTTTGGCTGCGTTGGGTCTTCGTTGCTGCGCACAGGCTTTCTCTAGTTGCGGTGAGTGGGGGCTACTCTTCGTTGCGGTGCGCAGGCTTCTCATTGTGGTGGCTTCTCTTGTTGCGGAGCACGGGCTCTAGGCGTGCGGGCTTCAGTAGGTGTGGTGCCCAGGCTCAGTAGTTGTGGCTCGTGGGCTCTAGAGCGCAGGCTCAATAGTTGGTGGCGCATGGGCTCAGTTGCTCCACGGCATGTGGGATCTTCCTGGACCAGGGATCGAACCCATGTCCCCTGCATTGGCAGGCGGATTCCTAACCGCTGCACCGCTAGGGAAGTCCCAACGATAGCTTTATGATATGTCTTGATCTACGATAGGACAAGACTTGCTACTTCCTTCTTTAGAAGTAACTTGTCTATCTTTGGCACTTTGCTCTTTCATTTAAAGTTGAGTTAGTTAAAGAGGTTATTTGGATTTTTATTGAATCTTTAGAGTTCGGGGAAGATTGACAACTTTAATGGAAAAGATGGAACTTCTCCATTCATACAGTATATTCTTCATTTACTTAGGTGTTTTTACATATACTTCCATAAGATTTTATAGCATTCAACATGAAGTTTCTTAAATATTTGTGTTGGATTTATTCCTAGATATCTTATTTTTTGTGCTATTGTAAATGGTATCCTTTTAAAGTTAAAATTTGCAGCTATTTTGCTGGTATATAGAAATGCAAAGAAATGCAATTAACTTTTGCCTTTGACCCTATATCTAGCAACCTTGATAAATTTTCTTATTTCTTATAAGAAATAAGATTCTTTGAGTTTTCTACATAGGCAGTCATTTAACTTGTAAATAATGCTAATTTGGTTTCTTCCTTTCCAGTCCTTAATACCCCTTTGTTATTTTTCTTGATGCTCTGCAGTGACTAGAACTCCAGCACAAAGTTGTCAGGAATGGTAATAGCTTATCTCCTTGTCTTAGTCCTTATTTTTAAAGGAAATGCTTTTAACGTTTTTACTGTGGAGTATTATATTTGCTGGAGATGTTTTTGCAGATATCCTTTGTTAGGTAGGCTAAGGATGTTCTATTCCTTTTTAGCTATGAGTTTTCCATTTGTTTCTATTATAAATGCCTTGTAAAATTTTTTTTAATGCTTTTTTTAACCTCTTTTGAAATGACCTTGTTGTTCTCCTCTTTTAATCTGTTAATATGGTAAATTACATTAATAAATTCTCTAATGGTGCAACAATTTTCCATCCTCGAAATAAACCCAACTGATCATTATTTTCTTATATATATAGTTGCTAATGTTTTGTTTAAGATTTTTGCATCCATGATCAAGAATGAAGTTGGACTGTAACTTTTTTCTTGTCTGTTTTTGTATAAAGTTATACTAGGCTCATAAAATTAGTTAGGAGATGTTCCTCCTTTTATATTCTCCGAAAGAGTTTAAGATTGGAATTATCCATTCCTCGAATCTTGGTACGTCTGCCTATAAAACTGCCTGGCCCTGGTGTGGGAAAAATTTTCTCTGTGGGAAAAATTTTAACTACTGATAAAATTTTATGAATGATTATAGGCTAGGTGGTAATCAAATTACTTAACCAATTAGGATGGTTGCACTAATCAATCAGAAATGACCCTGGCCCTAAGCAAACTGTATGATAATACAGTTGCATATAAGCTAAGTGTCAGCCCTTATATTTTAAATTTCAGATTTAAAATTTCTTCTTAAGTCAGTTTTTTAAATTTATGTTGCCAGGAATGTCTCCATTTTACTTAAGTTTTAAGATTTATTGCTAAATTGCTTGTAATGTTTTATCTGGGTAATTTCTGTTATATTTTTGACTTCCTTTTCCATTCTTAAAATTTTACCTGCTTTTTCTCTTTCTTCATTAATTTGCTAAAGGTTTGTCAGTTTTATTAAAATTTTGTCAATGAGCCAACATTTTGCTTTGTTGATCCTTTCTATTGAATGTGTTTTCTGTTTTGTTAATTTTTGCTCTTATTTTTAATTATTTCCTTTATTCAATTCTATTTAGATTTGGGGGGTTCTTTTTGTAATTTCAACTTTTTTATTAATGTAAGTATTATAAAGCTATTCACCTCCTCCATCTACCACTTGAGCTGTATCTCACAAGCTTTCCTATATAATCATTATTGTTGGTTCTAAGTATTTTCTAATTTCCCTTTGCTTTTTCTTTTGTCCCATGAACAATTTAGATTTGTGCTTTTAAATTTCCAAGTGTTTTTGTTTTTGTTATTAATTGTGTAATGGTCAGAGACCGTGGTCTATGAGATAGTGATTCTTTGACATTCGTTGAGATTTTCTCTGTGTGCTAGTATATTGTCAGTTTTTATAATTGTTCCTGTGAACAGAAGTGTATTCTCTAGTTACTGGGTACAGGCATCTGCATATGTTCATTAGACCTGGTTTGTTTCTTGTGATGGTCAAATCATTCATATTCTTACTGATATTTTTATCTTGTCAACTTCTGACAAAGACTTGTTAAATTCTACCTCAGTAATGGTGTATTTGTCCGTTTCTTTTTCTTGTTTTGTCATTTTTTGCTAGATATTTTTTGAAGCTATGCTATTAGAAGTATGCAAGTGTAGAATTGTTTCCATCTCCCTAATGAATTGGACCTTCCTCAATAGGTAATGAACCTCTATCTCTAGTATTGCTTTTTACCTTAAGGTATTTTTTACTTATCTGATAATATATTCATACAAGTTTTCTTTTGGTCAGTATTTATTAAATGTCTTTCTATCTTTTTACTTTCAACTCGTTTATGAACTTATTTGTTTTATGTCTCTCTCATAAACAACATGTAGCAAGATCTTGCTTTTTATCCAATCTGATAAAAAATTTGGTCCACTTACCCTTATTCTTATTTTAATATATTTGGATTCCATTTCTACCATATTTTATGAATTCTGTTCTACTTTTTCTATATTCTTTCTTTATCTCCTTGAATTTTTTTTTGGATTAAGTTTCATGTTTTATTTTTGTCTTATCTGTTTTCTCTTAATCTGTTTTTTTTATGAATTCTGTTCTACTTTTTCTATATTCTTTCTTTATCTCCTTGAATTTTTTTTTGGATTAAGTTTCATGTTTTATTTTTGTCTTATCTGTTTTCTCTTAATCTGTTTTTTCCCTTTATTTGTTTAGCACTTATACCTTTGGTTTTTTTATGTTTTACGGGATGTCCTAGACTTTTTAATATACATATGTGTATGTGTAATTAAGTAAAGTGTATAACTAATCAAATGTGTAATTTAATGTCTTAAGTTAGTGTTTTACCCTCTTGAACAAAGTACAGACGTTTGAATGCCTTATTTCTATTATCTCTTTCCTACTTATATGCCATTTTTTACTAGCATTTTGATTCTATATTATTTCTTAACCCCATAATTAAGTTATTATTACTGTTATTTAACACAGCCAGTGATTGTTTAGATTTACCCATGTATTCATCATTTTTTTTGCTATTTTGGATCTCTGACCTTCTTTCTGGGATGAGTTTTCTTCATCCTGACATACATCCTGTAGAAATTTCTCTGGTGAGTGATAGTAAATTCTCATTTTGTAGTTTGTAAAAAAAGCTTTTTATTTTGCCCTCATTCTTTTTTTTTTTTAATAAATTTATTTATTTATTTATGGCTGCATTGGGTCTTTTTTTTTTTTTAGTTTATTTTTGGCTGCATTGGGTCTTGGTTGCTGCACGCAGGCTTTCTCTAGTTGTGTCGAGCGGGGGCTGCTCTTCGTTGCAGTGCCCAGGCTTCTCACTGCAGTGTCTTCTCTTGTTGCGGAGCACGGGCTATAGGCACACGGGCTTCAGTAGTTGTGGCTCACGGGCTCTGGAGTGCAGGCGCAGTAGCTGTGGCACACGGGCTTAGTTGCTCCGCGGCATGTGGGATCTTCCTGGACCAGGGCTCGAACCCGTGTCCCCTGCGCTGGCAGGCGGATCTTAACCACTGCGCCACCAGGGAAGCCCTGCCCTCATTCTTGAAAGATAGTTTTGCTGGGTATAGAAGGTTAGGTTGTCAGTTATTTTCACTCTGCATTTTGAAGATATTATTTCACTACTTTCTGGAATCCATATTGCTTTTGATGAGTATGCCCAAAGTCTGTTACTCCCCTGTGAATAGTCTGTTTTTCTCTCTCTAACTGCTTTTAAGATTTTCCCTTTATCTGCATTTGACCACAATGTGTCTTGGTGTGAAAGCCTTTTTATATATCCTGTCTGAAATTTGTTAGGCATATTTCTATGCTAAAACAGGGGAGACACTCAAAAAAAGTCACATTTACCCTTGCCTATCCTTCCGCCCACTGCCACCACCTCCTTTGAACACAGTTATGAGATCTGGAGCTGTGAGAATCATCTTCAAATTATGAGGTTACAAACACAAGAATGGAGAAATTGAAGAGAAAGAATCCATGTCCTTGATAACCTCACTGAGCACTGAATTGCCTATCTCTAGGCTTCATGCTATAGTAGGAAAATAATTGCCTTTTTACTTAATGTATACTCTTTAGTCAGGTATTCTGTTACATTCAAAATTAATCTTAAAACATGATCCTTTATTTCTCCTGTGAAGTGCAACAAACATTGTAACAGAGTAAGTGCTCAGTAACATTTTTCAAATGACTACTGATCACTTTGGATCATGTACGTGGAGAAATCTGTGTTTTGTCTTTGAAAATTTCTGAAAATATTGATAAATTTGATTATGTTTAAGAATTTTTCATCAAAAACCTATAGCTGACCTACAGATCAATTTTAAAAAAAAAGACAAACTAATATCAAATAACCTGCTAAAGTACCAGTCAGTGTTTCTTCTACTACACCATAGCTTGTCAGACTTAGCTGGAGTTTTAGGAACCAGAAATGCAGTCTAAGACGTGTGAAATACATGACTCCTATTTCATCAGGTTTGGTCTGTACTCATTGAGACAAACCATTCATTCTTAGGGAGGAGGAGGCAAAACAGATGAAAATCCAGATTAATCAGAAGATCTGGCTTGAGGGAGTTGCAGGTGTAAGTGGGGATGAGGAGGAAGGAGAGAGTGAGACAGAGGATGAAAGAGAGATCAAAACATCTGGTCCCCTTTACTCTTCTTCTCTCTCCCAATCAGCTCAGCTGTCTTTAAGAAAGTAGACGTGTCTTTTGAGAAGGAGCAATCTGCAAGTGAGCTGGAAGCAGAGATGCCATCGATTGACCTGTGGGAAGCTCTCCTGTTCATCCAGTGCTAACTGCATTCTGGGAATACCGACCGCATTATTCAGGTGTGGTTTCCTGAGACAGAACGTGATTGTGTACTGCAGTAGGACACGTAGTGCCCGCGCTCCAGGGAAGCTCTGAAAGCATGTATTAACCTCCTTTCCCCATTACGCAGGCATACTCTCCCAGAATCTAAAGAGCTGGGCTACTTTACTGCAAAAATTCAAATATACTTGAAAAGCTTGTTTCTCTAGTTGAACACTGCCGGGTTTTCACCTCATTCAGTGTAGGGAATCCCACTTCAGGTTCTACACAGAAAGAGAAGTTCCGATGGTCATGGCAGTCACCATAGACTCAGTCATGTTTCTGTAATGAAGATATGAAGCTGCAGTCTGGCTTGGGGTTTGAGAGCTACTCCTATAGTTGACAAGATTCCCTCCCGGATTCTCCAGGCCCACCCACCTCATGATCCCTGATCGACAGAGCCCAGGCTTCTTAATGGGTCAGAGTGTCATACACATCTTTAAACAATCAAAATGGTCACATCTTAAAATAGAAGAAACAGCAGCCCAGCCGAACCCTCCCCAAGCAACCATTTCTGTCCTGAGGAGGGTTGCAGCTTGACCTGCTGGGGAAGAGAAGGGCTGCCAGTGGGGTATTTGGATTTCCTTCTATTTCCACTATGTCCTGGTCATTAAAATGGGGGATCTCCGCAGAGTTAAAGGTTATTTTACACAGGAAGCAGATTCAGTATTAGTACAACAAATGCCTTCCTTTCTCCAGCCATGGAAGAACTCCACTCAGAGGGAGTCGTGATAAATCAGGGCATCAGCCCTTTCCGCTTGGATACCAATAAGTCTTGCACTTCAAAATTGCTGACCTAAAAAGGATACTTGAGAACGAGCATGTCTTTTTTTTTTCTTTTAAAGAAAGCAACACCAGAAGCAGTCTCACTTCCTTGTTCACTTAGATGCATGCAAAAAAGAAAAGTGAGTCACTCTGAGTTTCTAACTTTAGTATATAGAAACAAAGCACTGAATCATAAAACTTGTCAGGGAAGACCTAGATATAGTTTTATCTAGATAATGTTCATATTGACAGAGTCTGAAATTCTATTTTTGTGGTAGAGTTATGGAATTGGGGCTACAAGTGTCTACTCACCAATAATTTGCAGATCAGGATGTGACTATGAAAAGCATTCCAATAAAGATACAGCAGGGCCATCTCATAGCACAGTCTACCTTCACTGAGTCAGCCATACTCAGGCCAAAGCTTTTCCGAATCCAGAATTGCAAAGGAACTATGAAATCAACTTGAGGAAAAGCATTGTAGACTTAGTCCAAATATTAAGGTTAATCATGCTGTGGATGAAAGGAAGGGTTTTAAAAAATCACTTATTCAGTCAACTGGAAACTAAATAGAAAACTATGTATGAAACATATTTAATAGATAGGATCCAAGCTCAAGTCTTTCTGCAAACCAAAAACAACTCTCTTGGAAACCTGATATAACAGAATTAGTCTACCCCAAATAATTTATCCTATTTCCTCCCTTTTAAAATAACTAGTCCCCTGCCCTGTCTTCAATACTTTTAAAACATTATCTCTCATACATATGAACTACCTTTCCAGCTGTTCTGATGGGTTTATAATTACAAACTGTCAATCAGCAATCACAATTACTAATAACAATACCACGAAGTAATTTTTAAAACAACAATAACAACCGAGCTTCCTGACTTCACCATTCTGCCATAATGCTGCCCATTAAAGTAAACTAAGCAAAACAAAGTAACTTGCTGATTCATCGCATTCCTAAACCATGATTTGGGGAGTGTCTGGTGTTCGGAATATTTGCATTACTGCTCTCCCAACCATGAGAGGGTTTTTTTGTTTGTTTTCTGTAAGATTTCCCAGAGTCATGGGATATTTATCACACACTGCAGTTAAATTCAGTCCCAGGTAGGGTTCTGAAGAATGATTGGACCAGCAAAACCCTCTTCAGTATGAATGTTCTGTCATGTCTGCATTTGTCGGGGTCACTCTCTTCCCTGCAGGACCTTCTTCCTTTGACCCCTCGCAGCATGAGGCTGTGGACTGCCCCCTGAGGAGCACTCTACTAAGAACTTCCAGATCGTTCAGTGAGACTATAGCAGAAAGGAACCGAGGTAAAAAGAGAGGTGGTGTGGGATTTCCCTCAACTACTTCTAACATCTTTTAGGCTTCTTGTAAGTGATTTAGGGTCTTGGACACGACCCCTAAATCACTTACAAGTGATTATAACAACAGTTACCACAGAATGCCAGGCCCTGTGCTGAGCCCCCGACCTATGTTCAAACCTTTCAAGTTCATTCCTGTTAACATTTGCCATTTTGCAAATGAGCAAATTATGGCTTAGAAAACTTCATTGCCCAGATCTCCTAAGCCGATGACAGAATTAGTTTGTCAGGCTCTAGAGCTCAAGTTCTTAGCATTTTGCTCTACTTCCTGGGTAGAAAATTCAGCCACAATGCCATAAAAAAACAGAAGTCACCGTCTAGCCATATGCAAAATAAATATTAGTTGAAAGCTTTCATAAAAAATAGCGAGCATATTTTGAAGCTCTTTGGAGAGGACACACAGGAGATAAATGAGAAGAACCGTCGTTTCTCTTTGAGTATTTTTGCAGCATTTGGTAGGGCTCACCTGAGAGCTGCAGATTGGAAACAGCCTGATGTTGCACCATCTAAAGTTGCTTCGGCTGATGACAATGGCCTCATAAAAGTAGGGACCACCATTATACACACTCATCTCTTACCGGCCACCCCCAAGTGAACTGAGAGTGTATTTCCATCTTATCCTATTCTGACATGTCGGTCCATAAGTGACTTAACTAGTATTACTGACTTAAAGAAAACCCAGATCCGTAGGTACTTAGGAGAAAGGGGCTTTCATGCTCTAAAAGCCCATTTCTTCCCTTCTTTTTTAAAGGTAGCATCGAATCAACACAACAGGAGAGGTGCATTGAACTTGGAAGCAGCTGCATTCCATGATGGGTACAGAAGCCCATTCAATTAATTCCTACTCAGTGATGCACTGATTACATATTGCCCATACACAAAATAAAGGAAAGCCCAAAGTATTGTCTCTCCCCCATAATTTTAAATAAGATTGAAAGACGTGCCCCCAAAATGCCATTGGCTTGATTCATGTACTGCCTTCAATCAAATCTCAGCATTCCATTCTAAACACGAAGTATATATTTTTAGCGTCAATAAGTAAATTTTCCAGCTCTGTGAATGTGAGGGGTGGGAAGTGTTTATCTTGTTGGGGTCGGGCAATGGAGACTTCTAGCCTCCTTCAAATAGCCACCGAATCCCTTAAAGTGAAAGTACTTGTTACTTGTCTTTAGCAAATAGAACAAACAACAATCCTTTGATCTTTAGGAAGCTCTTTCTTGTTAAGGTAACATTCTGTCTGACTTTTATGTTTCAGCATTCATTGTATATTTAATTATTTTTAAAAGTTTTGTTTTAAACGATTACACTTTTTCATAACTTAAGATAAACACGGGCATGCTTTGTTAAAGATTAAAAATAAATCTCACACGAAACTGCAAAATTGGCAAAGATAATACCACATGGGGTTGGTATGTTCCAAAACACGGTTCTCAGGGGGCCCCTCTAAACACACTGAATTAGAATTCTTGTTCTGAAAAGTTTCAGGAAGCCCCTGACTCTAACCCACCCTTTCCTGAAACTGGTGAAAGTTTGAAAAAAAAATGACCACTGAAGTGAAAAAAGAAGAATCTCAACACATCAGGGAGGCATGTTTTGTCTTTTTTTAGATTGTTACTGTGTTCAAAAATATCTTGATGCTAACCTTGTAATAGCTTTCGGACAAGGAACACACAGGGATAGCAATTATAAAAACAGGGGTGTTTACATCGCTCAATAAATATGTTATCAAATAACTGCTTTTAAGTCAATGTGAGAATAATTACTAGATCTTATTGCACTGGAAACATCACCTTATTCCAACCTATTCGAGTTTGATTGTAACCTTTTATAAATAAGGGTTCCCTTTTGGAAGTATCAAAATAGAGATAGAGACAGGTTTTCCTTGGTGCCTCATTTTTCAGATTCCCCAGAATCTTTGTTCACTTGCTCTTGCATTTTATTCTTTCTTTCTATTCCAATACATTTCTTCTTTCTGCGGTTGGGAGAGTTGTCTCTACTCATGGATTTGGGACTGGGATGTCTGAAATATTAATGCAGTTCTTGGAGTAGACGGTAGGTGGCGATGAAAAGCCGTGCCTCTCAGCCAGCCATCCTCTCTGGCAGTCCCAAATCAGAAGTGTGAGAACTCTGATGTAATGGGGCAGGGGAGAGAGAGACAGATGGGAACCAGAAAACCTGGGTGTCTACTCCTCCCTTAGACACCCACTTTTATGACTAGGATCCAGCTTCCTTACTTTCAAATGGAAAACTATTCTACCCCAAGTGAAATTAAATACTCAGACCCGATGAACACTTTGCAGAAGGGTTTTTACTTACTCAGCGCCCATGATGTTACAACTTCTAATATGCCAATGCCGTTTGCTAAAACTAAACAAAGATGTACACATGTGAATTCAATAAAGTATAAAAAGTGGATTTTTAAAAAAAAGTTTAGAATTACAGGAGTCCTTTACAGATCTATCCTAGCCTCAGATTCATGGAAGGAAATATTTTCCATAGGGAATCATGAAATAAAAAGGTTTTCTAGGGTTTCTCTAAGAGAACAGTTAGGAAATGAATTGCTCGAAGTTGTCAAGCAGAACTAGAACTATGGTACTTAGCTCGGAGTGGAATGCGGTAGGCCATCGGAAAGGAATGTGATCTGGGTTTGCTGGAATGAAGTGGGGTTTATTAGTTTTTCTTTCCCAGGACCAAAAGTTGACAACTGGATGGCCTAAATGAAATTGCTGCTATTTCGACAGGGTTGTGGGAATTAGGAGAAAGACTTAGAAAGCTGCAGGTTCAAGCATATTATAGCTCTGGCATTGGGTCACTGAAGTCTGTGAAAAGCAGAGCTAAAAGCAAATTAATTCGGGGTTAAATCTTCATAAAAACTGGAATTATATAATCTTGGAATTAGAGATCATGTGTTCCGACCTCTCTCCCAAAGCAAATATCCCCAGAAGAACGTCTTTGAAAGGTGACCTTGCAGGCATTTTCTGGAACACTTTGAAGAAAGAGCTCTAGCAACTTTTCAGAATACCCCATTCCATTCCTAAACCCCCGATTTCAGCACTTTTTGAACCATGGTGAGGAACCTAGAACGCACAGACATATTTTTGGAGGTCTAAGTGTTCTAAACAAGATCTGCAAATTTTTGTTGTTTTATTTGGACAACAATTGAAAGAGAATTAATATGTAAACATGCCACCGTGACCACTTTTTTCTCATTAGTAAACTTTCTGTTTATGAGCTCCTTTAGGTTTACAGAGAAATTGAGTGAAAAGTTTAGACATACCTCATACCCCCTAACCCCTCCACCTCCAATTTCCCTATGATTAATATCTTATATCAGTGTAGCATGTTTGTTACAGTTGATGAGCCAATATCAATACATTATTATTAATTAAAGTCCATACTTTACTGCTAGGGTTCATTTTTTGTGTTGTACATTCTAGGGATTTTACTTTTTAAATTTTATTTTATTGAAGTATAGTTGATTTACAATGTTGTGTTAACTTCCGCTCTACAGTAAAGTGATTCAGTTATATATATACATTCTTTTTCATATTCTTTTCCATTATGGCTTATCATAGGATATTGAATATAGTTCCCTGTGCTGTACAGTAAGACCTTGTTGCTTATCCATTCTCTGTATAATAGTTTGCATCTGCTAATCCCAAACTCCTAATCCATCCCTCCCTTACCCGTAGGGGTTTTGACAAATGCAATGACCACTTTTTATCTGAGGACCACCAGAGATATTTTCAATCATACTTTTGTTTATGTGTTATGGGACTAGTTCTACTTTAATTGTTTGGGACGAATAAGTAAAGAACAGAGTTGGACTGACAGGCAACAAATGATGTTAATTTTTTAAGTGACATCATAGTATGCCTCATAAATGAAGGTGACATCATAGTATGCCTCATAAATGAAGGTTTGTCTGTGGTTCAGAAAAAGAAATGTGTTTGGTTTGAGTTATCACAAATTATGCAGTGGTCTACACCTCCCCAAGACAAAAGCCATCACTGGTACCGTATTCGTGTCCTGAAGGGTTATTTTGTTTCGGCAAATGATATCATCTCTCACATTAAAATAAGGCTATTTCAATATTGTTGATATTGTAGTCTGTTTGCTTCTCATTTATACATTTGTAAATGTGGTTTGTTAACTTAATTTCCAGATTTGTATAACCGTAGGCATAAGGACTTATACCTAGTTGTACGCCCCATAATTAAGAAATGCTATAGAGAAAATAGTTGCAAATGATATGACTAATAAAAGGTTAATATCCAAAATATATAAACAGTTCATGCATACAACTCAATATCGAAAAAAAACAAACAACCCGATTAAAAGAACTGTATAAACATTTTTCCAAAGTTTCCAAACATTTATACAGAAGAACTGTATAAACATTTTTCCAAAGAAGACATACAGATGGCCAACAACCACATGAAAAGATGCTCAATATCGCTAATCATCAAAGAAATGCAAATCAAAACCACCACGAGGTACCACCTCACACCTGTCAGAATGGCCATCATCAAAAAAACACAAATAAAAAACGTTGGCAGCCATGTGGAGAAAAGGAAACAGTTGTACTTTGTGGTGGGAATGTAAATTGGAGCAGCCACTATGGAAAATAGTGTGGAGGGTCCTCAAAAAACTAAAAACAGAACTACTATATGATCCAGCGATTTCACTCCTGGGTATATGTTTGAAGAAGATGAAAACACTAATCTGAAAAGATATGTGCACCCCATTGTTCACAGTAGCATTATTTACAATAGCCAAGATATGGAAGCCACCTACGTGTCCCTCAACAGACAAATGAAGATGTGGTATGTACCTATATACAATGGAGTGTTACTCAGTCTTTAAAAAAAAAAAAAAGAATGAAATTCTGCCATTTGCAACAATGTGGATGGACCTAGAGAGTATTATGTTTAGTGAAGTAAGTCAGACAAAGAAAAATGCTCTATGTTATCACTTATATGTGGAATCTAAAAAATAAAACAAACGAATGTATATAACAAAACAGAAACAGACTCACAGATCTAGAGAACGAACTAGTGGTTACCAGTGGGGAGGGTGTGGCAGGCAAGATAGGGGCAGGGAATTGAGAGATACAAACTACTCTGTATAAGATAGATACGCAACGAGGGTTACATGGTACAGCACCGAGAAATATAGCCATTGTTTTGTAATAACTTTAAATGGAGTATAATCTATAAAAATATTGAATCACTGTGTTGTATACCTGAAACTAATATAATATTGTAAATCAACTATACTTCAATTAAAAAAAAGTTATAGAAAAAATATTTGTAAACCCTGGGGATTTTCAAGAATAATTTTTCTCTATGAGGGAGTCTGTACAGGAGTCAGGTTTAAGAAACCCCATTCTAAGCGTGAGAAAATTTTTCCCCATACGGAGTGCAGAACAGCCTCCCTGTGTTTTGTGCACACTCATCCTGGTACTGCCCTCTGATGTCTAATCCTTTACTACACAACAGCCCTCTGAGTATTTAAGAGGAACAACTGCCTGGTTTAAAGCTTCCTCTTTTATATTTTAAGAGCCAGAAACAGAGTGATATAGACTGAATATATGTCTAATCCCTGGAGGGCAAGGTATAACTCCACCCTCCTTGCACTGATTGTATTGAGAGCTGAGGTTAAGATTTGCTTTTCTCATTTACCAGCCCTCTCAAAAGGGAAGGCAAGGTCAGCCTGGCCTGATTCGTTCTTCGTGAATTCGTGATGATTCTCGGGGCTTCTCCCTGGACTTCTCAGAATGCTCTAGGTCATGTCCAGGGTGGATTAAGCTAGAGGGTTAGAGTTTCTGTGATATAGCCTTCTCCCATTTGACCACTGAGACAATGTTTTCCTATAACCAATGTTCTGGCCACTCTATCATTCTATGTGATTTCTCAAAGAGAACTCAGAATGGTTCTTCAAGTAAAACCTCAAATCATTTTTTTTCCCAGGACTGTATTTCTATTAACCTGGACCTAGATGAAGGATGTGTGGTGCTTGCTGGAGGGCCCAATGTCACTGACAACTGACAATTAGAAAGTTACTGCCTGAGTCTTTGATGGTCCAGCTCAAGTTGCTACTTTGGAGGTTGGGGTCAAGGTAGGTGGGACCTAAAGGCCCTGTGGAGTTGGGAGCAGTGTTGGCCAGTCGCTAAGACAGTACATAAGGACTCTGTGAAAAGAGCCCATCCTTCTCTCCTGAAAGATTATGTGGTGTGCCTTGGGCCAACAAGTGAGAGTCAACAGAAAAACTAAAGAAAAAATACAAGTCAGTGACCTAAAAAGCTGAGAGCAGGTTGGGATGAGGTGTGAGGAAAAGTTTCTGTGAACAGGAAGTTGAAAGAGCAGGAAGAGAAGGAGAGCCTGTCCTGAAGTACCACCAATATGGGTGCCGTGCGTGCGTGCGTGTGTGTGTGTGTGCGCACGCGCATGCACTCGTGTGAGACACAGGGAGGAACTGGAGGGAAAGCAATTCTGCAAGCAGTCTAATCTACACAACCTAACCTCAAAAGGGTAGGAAAAAGAGGGATTTAAACATTCTTACCTGCTACCTTTCAGTAAGGTGATTCTGACTAATGTTTACGATTAATTGTGAGGCCTTTAAGAGAAACTCTGAATTTTGATCATTCAAAGCCAGGAGGTAACTCCTGTGGGAATCACTGGTGATGAGGCAGGCGGTACAGGAAAGCCAATGTCTCCACAGGACAACCTTTGCTCCTTCAGTCATATACTTGGATGGACTCCTGGTTACATAAAGACAAGCCTGGGTATTCCCCATATGACAAAGGAGCATTGATCTTGGAAACACGCCTGAGTGAGAGTCTTTGCTCCAACCCTTGCTAGCCATGTGACCCTAGGAAATTTACTTAGCTTCTCTGTTGCACAGTTTCCTCCTTGTAAAATAGGATGGTAATACTATGCTTAGCCCCTAGGGTTGTTTTGAGAAGTAAATGAGTTTAAATATACACAAAGTACCTAAAGGCACGTGGAAAATGTTGTATCATGTATGAATTATTATTTTAACTTGGCCTTTCCGAACCTCAGAGGAAGCTGGGAAAGTGAGTATGTGGCTAAGGAGAAAGGAATTACTGCAAGTGACTCAAACCAAATATGACTTTCCCCTGGGGTTGTGTCAGGACTGATTTCCCTGAGAAGAGGGACTCTCCACCTGGCATTTACATAAAATCAGAGTAGTGTTAGCAAGGAAGAAGGGGGAGGGTGATATGGCTGTAGGAGAAGCTGCAGACTGTGTCTGCTGCACACCTTGATTTCCAGGTGAAACACAGAGATGCACGTGGCCGCCCCAAGATGGCAGCCAACCACAGCCGAATCTAGGTCTCTTGTTTCAATGTTACTTTCTGGTACCAAATGATTTGATAGCTTTGTGCTTGCTAACTATCATGGCCCGGGTACAAAGTGTCGATATACAAAATTTGTAGACCTTTAGACATTTTGAAGAACAAAGTACAGCTATCACGTGAACACACACCAACAATTCAAGTGTCACTCTAAATAACAGTACATCCAATTCAGAGCACATGTTGCTGGGCTACCTGGTCATGATTCTCTTGGCTGTCTTCATCTGAGGTGTTCTGCTTGGCTTGTTTGACTAGAGACCTTCCAATATCTTTAAGAACACATGTTTCCATCCCCTGGCATACAGCTCCAGCCTTTAGAGCTTGGACAGAAATGAGTTAGCTATTTGTTGCCAACTCGTTCCATTTTGAAGCAATGTAAATATCCAATATTAGAGGGATAGTTAGATTATGATTCCATTATGAAATATTGTGCAGAAATTAATCTCATAAGGGTAAAGACTGTGTAACAACAAGGACATGTAGGTAGGTATCGTAATGAGTGTAAAGTGAACAAATCAGTAGAGCAAACACTCTGGGTCCACCCGTGCCACCAAGCGCTCTCAGTTGTTCTAACCAAGTTCCAGCCGCCTGACTGAGCACCTCTGGATGGGGGGGGTGGTGTCGTTCCCAAGCACCCTCAATTATGGACACACACACAGAAATTAGGAATTAGCTAATTAGGAATTGGCTCCCCTTCTCCACCCCCGAGCAGTCCTTAAGCAATGGCCATGGGGAGTCGATGTATAAGTTCCCCAGCTTCAGTACCCCTTTGAGCTGCGTGTTTTGCACTGTGTCCCCAAATTTCCTATGGGGTTAAGCTTCTATCACTTGATAAGGGTGCTCTTTGTCAGCTGCTCTCCCTCCCCTGTGTTGATACCCATGCCCCCCGTGGTGTTGCCTGCACTTCCCAAATAAACTACCTTTGCATGAATACCTCGTCTCAGGGTCGGCTGCTGGGAAAACCCAGGCAAAGACAGGCAGCATAGGGAAATTTAGACACATCCCTGTTTGGCCCTATAGAGGATGTATATACACACAGGCCAGGATGAAAAGGAAAAACACAACAATGACAGGAGTTTAAATGAAGATGGTGAGAGTATGTCGGATTTTTTTTCCTTCTATTTTCTAAACTTTCTGTAAAGTTGTTATATGAGTATAAACTTTTCTGTTTTATATGTTTAAGCAACAGTAAATACATCTGTGTGCCTCAAATCCACATACACAGAAAGGTTGGAAATAGAAGTGAGAAATATCTCTTAAAGAAATGGGTTAAAAAACAAAAGAAATGGGTTGCCCACAGGATGGTCTGTTTTAGGACAGCACCGGGTCAGTGAGGTTTCTGGAGCCAGAATGTGACCTTGTAGAAACCAGACCTCAATCTGGTCCACATCAAACATCTACACAAATTCAAGGTTTACACAGTTTAGTGCCCAAAGTACAGCAATGTCTGTTTTTTCAAAGAGCAAACTGTATAAACACAAACACACATTGCATTCATTCCTATTTTTTCTAAATTCCAAATAACTAAGCATTTTCTTTGGAAAGTTTCCTCACAAGTAAGTAAAATCATTTCTGTTTTAAAATTGTGATCTACAGTTTATATGATCAGAGCTTCTTTTATTTTACTGAGCTCTTTTCCATGTAAAACCTATTTTTAACCCAAAGAGTTGAATTTAGTTATCTTGCTTCTAGGAACATTATAGCAGGCTGTAGAAACGAACATTTTATTTTCCCGTCATTTTCTACTTTAAAACTTTTGATTAAAAACAAAAAGAAATACACACAGGCACATGCAATTGATTCTATTGTAAAGGGAATTTAGGTTCCAAACCAGGAGCTAAACAGATTGTAGGTGTAAAGCCAAACTATTTGGACACGTAGTCTCTGAGACAAATACTGTACCCAACAATGTCACTTTTTGAAATGGGGAGGAGTGGATAGCTGCTTCATTCAAGAGAGTTAGTGATTTTATTTGAAAGGCTAATTAACTCAACGTACAAGTTTTTCTTCTCCTGTAGACAAAGCGAGGGTGGGGTCACTTTCTACCGGTAAAATGAGGAAGGAAAATGTGTTCTTTACTTCCTGTTATCTTTTTCTTATGGGAAGGCTGATAGAGGCTGTGGAACAAAGTGGTGAAAGATGACATGCTTCAGAGCTAGCGAGACCTAGGTTCAAATCCCGGTTCAGCCACTTATTGGCTGGGAGAGCTTGGGTAAGTTATTTAACTTCTCTGTGCCTCCATTTCTTCCTCTGCAGAATCGACATTATACCTAAGAGAAACAGCCCTTCATAATAACAAAGAATAGAAAGCAACAGAAATGCCCATCAACAGAAGAATGTATGGAAAAATTACACAGCTGAGAAAATGAATGAACTCCAGCCCCTTGTGAAAAGCATGGACGAACCTAAGGAATGTGATGTTCAGTGAACAAAAGCCTGCCACCCTTTTCATCAAGTCCAAATCTAACTAAAACTAAGCAATCAGGTATTTGGGTATACAGTAGAAAAAAACAAGGAAATGCAAAATTCTGGATAGTGGTTGTGTGGGGGGGTGAACAAGAGAATGGGTTGGGAGGAGCACAGAGATGCATGCGAGTTACTGTTCACGTTCTGGTTCTTGGGTTGGGCGGCAAGTTCATTGGCAAGTTCATTTTTTTAATTAAAATACGAATAAATGAATAAAAGACGAGCAGGAGAGGGCCATGCCTGGAACGACAGTGGTCCTTAACCAATTAACCCATTACAATTAACCAATTTTGTGCAAGTGCATCTGAAATTGCAAGAAGAAAGAAAGAAAGAAAAGAAGTAGACAAAGTAGTGTCTACTGTATAGAGTTGTGATAAAAATTAAATGAGAAAATGCATGTCACATGCTTAACATAACTGCCTAGAAAAGAGTACACTTTAAATAGATGATATCTCAAATTGCTATTTTGTAAAACCATAGTTTTAGACGATTTCAGACTTTGGAAATGTCTCATATACTTGGAATGTATCAATTTCAACCAAACAAGATTAATTCTAAGACTGTTCTTGTTGTCAGCTCAGTTCTACATATATTACAGATGAATAGAACCGAGGCTTGAATCTAGCCATTCGCTTTCGAGGGCCTATGCGATGTGCCAGGTATTGAGTTGGGTCCTGGAGACACTGGTGAGTGTCACAGGTCTAGACTCTGCCATTGCGGGTACACGGGGCTGAAGGAGTGAACAAATAATTAGGTTGGTTACCGAGGTGATTAGGGCCAGAGGGAGAGGAGCATGCTGTGACCCAGCACTGCTGACCCTCAGGGAAGGTCAGAACAGTGCGGGGCAGGGGGCACAGACTGCCACCAGCCGTGAAGCGTCCCCAGCCCAGCTCCACCTCCCTGGGGGAGCGACCAGGCTCAGGGTTGTCATGAATGAACGTGAGCCTGAGTCAGGCATTTAGGGAAAATGCCCAGCACACAGTGGATATTATGTTAGTATTATAAATAAAACAAAGCAAGGATATGTACTGACGGGTTCAGCTGCCCACTTCCATTTTTACCCACCACACGCAAATGGGGTTGTCTTACCCGTTTGGGCTGCTATAGCAGCTACCATCAGCTAGGTGCCTTATAAACAGCAGACATTTATCTCTCCCAGTTCTGGAGGCTGAGAAGTCCAAGATCAAGGCAGCAGCAGATTCAGTGTCAGGTGACAGGCCGCTTTGTGGTTCATAGCTGGTGCCTCTTGCTGTGTCCTCACATGGTGGAAGGCAAGGGAGCTTTCTGGGGTCTCTTTTATAAGGGCACGAATCCCATTTGCAAGGGCTCCACCCTCATGACCTAACCACCTCCCAAAGGCCCCACCTCCTAATGCCACCACCTTGGGGGTTAGGCTTCAACATATGGATTTGCGGGGGTGGCTCACAAGCAGCAGGGCCCACCATGCCTTCCTCCCATGGTACTTAGTCACGTGGTCATGATTAGTACTGTCACCTTTGACTCCCTTGCACAAAATAACCTGAGAGAACTTAGCTGTTCTTTAACATTCAGGGCAAGGAAGCGGTGCCGGGTACCCTCTCTTGTGTAAATGTCACATCACCTGGGGGTTTGTAAGCAGAAAGTCCTACAGGCCTCCAACTTGACTCCCAGACTCATGCTTGAGTCCACGGCAACACCGAGCACACGCCCCTTCCTAGCTCCCTGGGCCCAGTGACTCAAGATTCATTTGTGGCTGTTTCTTTGCACATAAGCACAAACATATGATCAACCCAGAGCCAAAGACCCCAGGGGTCTGTCTATCACCTTCCCTTCTCTCTCCCCACCCCTAAAAGCCAGCAAGAGGGCTTCCCTGGTGGCGCAGTGGTTGAGAGTCCGCCTGCCGACGCAGGGGACGCGGGTTCGTGCCCCGGTCCGGGAAGATCCCACATGCCGCGGAGCGGCTGGGCCCGTGAGCCACGGCCCCTGAGCCTGCGCGTCCGGAGCCTGTGCTCCCCAACGGGAGAGGCCACAGCAGTGAGAGGCCCGCATACCGCAAAAAAAAAAAAAAAAAAAAAAAAGCCAGCAAGAAACAATTTGACGGGGTAAACTTGCTTCACAAACTTGAACATTGTTACCTTCTAATGTAAGACCAGCAATACTCTGGATATAAATGACAGGTGTGATTAACATAATTAGCTTCAGCTTATTGCAGCCAACAAAATGGAAGGAGGCATTTAGCTATAATTGCTGAGACACTTTTCATTCAACAAGTGCGTCTTAAACATCAGGCGTGCTCATCTAGACCCAAAGAGGTATTTGCTTTCACTTATCACTTGGAATAAAGGTACTCATAATAAGCTTATGAGATGACTCATAATAAGCTTTTAAATACATTTCTCTGCTTCTGTGCTACACAGAGTTCTTCCATGGGGGAAATGAAGCATTCACATGGGGAAGATGAATCCTTAATCACGCAGAATGATGATCCGTGACTCCCTAATTCATCCCTAAGAGATTCTACCCTCGGCTTAGAAGTGTAGGGGGATTTGGGACAGGACTGTACTCAGAAAAAGGTAAGAATAAGCTGGGTTTGCTTCTTCTCCATAATTGTGAAAAAGTGTTAGGTAATTGTGAGAATGGGTATAATTTGGGGCGGGGGGAAACACCCTTCCTATAAAAGGTACAGTAAATGTTCTTCAAGTGAGGAGTGATTGAAGTTTAACCCTCTAGCTGCAGGGATGCCCAGCCTGGGCCCTCCCTCTTCACACCCGGCAGGATGGGCGCTCCAGGTGCCCGATCTCTTACCCCGAGTCACCCGACCTGGGGCCTGGCAGAGAGCTACCTCTACCCGCCCACTCCCCCAAGTCCTCTGCCCCACCTAGATTTTGATGTTAAAAAGCTTCTTCCCGGGCTTCCCTGGTGGCGCAGTGGTTGAGAGTCCGCCTGCTGATGCAGGGGACACGGGTTCGTGGCCCGGTCCGGGAATATCCCACGTGCCGCGGAGCGTCTGGGCCCGTGAGCCGTGGCCATTGAGCCTGCGCGTCCGGAGCCTGTGCTCCGCAACGGGAGAGGCCACAGCAGTGAGAGGCCCGCGTACCGCAAAAAAAAAAAAAAAAAAAAAAAATCTTTTTCCCACTCTGCCCGCCCCTGCTCCATCAATTTCACATTCTTAATGTACATATAGGCAGTGGGATATTGGGAATTACTGAGTCCTTTCATTTAAAGCAATGCTGTCATGTTAACTCAGTTTGCCTGTCCTTGTAACCCTCAGTGTGACGTCTCCTGCTTTCAGAGGAGGACAGAGCCGGGCAGCAGTGGCAGGTGATGGAAAGCCTGGCCGGGGAGGCGGGGAAGCAGGCGCCAGTGTTGGGTCCCCACCTGCTGGCCACATCCCTGCTCCTCCTTAAGTCCTGCGTCCTTGTCACTGAAGTGACAGGCTCCACCTAGGTCACCTCCAAAGCCCTTGCCATCCCAGAGGGCCTAATTCACAAGTCGTCCGTTTCTGCAGGCTGTTTGCTGGGCACATCATTTGTACAGAGGAGAGGAATTCCACAGACCGTCATGAAGCCAGCTCAGCTCTTCAGCCCCGCTTCCTCCCGGTGGTGGAGCCTGGCTCTTGCCAATTTGAGTAACTGGGTCACTTCCGGTTTAAACTCTGTTGCTTTGGGGTAAACCCGCAGTCAGCTCAGGACCCTCCCACTTCTCTCTTTCCCTTTCCTTCTCTCAGGATTAAATTGGGATTATGGGAGGCTTATTTAAGGTTTTGTTACGTCCATGACAGGGTGGAGAGCAAGAGCTGGTTGTGTCTGTTCCACGGTTGTCTTTGGCCTCCAATGAGCTGGGACCCGCCCCCTGGTCCAGAGTGTTGCGCTCGGACCCTGCCGATGGCGAGGCTCCTCCCGGCCCCCTCCCCGCTTGTGGTGCCCAGCACGTGGCTCCCCTTTCCTTTGGTCCTTCTGTGCATCCCATGCTGGGGGGCGGGTGTAGCTGGCAGACTTTGGCGGTCTCCCTCGGGATCGTGCTCTAGCTGAGGGCCCGGGGAGCCCTCCCTCATGCCTAGGTGCCAGACCTGAACAGAGACACCCGCTAAACTTCTCAGGGATCTCCATCAGGGCTTGTTTTGCTGGAAGATGCTGCCCTCGTCTCAGGAGCTCGTCAGCATCTGGACCCCAGCTCCACTGCTTCTGAGTCTCCTTCCCAGCCCTGACCCCACTGAACTCATCTCGGTTGGAAAAACAGTTCTGATGTTATCCTGACTCTCCTCGCCCCTGATTTATTTATGGCGTAATTTATTTATGATATAATACATGCTGGGAGGACGAGGGAGCCACTTGGGAACATGAAGAGCCATCCAAGTTCATGCTCAAGCGAACTTAGGTGAAAAGAAAGATAAATCCATATATAGTTGATTAAAATATTTATAAAGACACAGGTTACTTATCTCAAAACCTGAGAAAGGTCAGAAATGACAGACGAGACAGTGGGGTGGAATGAATCTGGGTCACAGATTGCGATCCAAGGAGAAGGAGGGAGAAGAGGAGGGTGGGGACGCTTGGCAGTGTACGGGAGAGGAGGCCCAGGACCGAGGTGGCTTAGGTGCCTGTCCACAGGCTGGAGGTGGAGGTGAAGGTCAGGTGCACGGCTTGGGGGTGGGGCGGGCCCAGAAAATACCCGTGAGCAGAACAAAGCTGACCGAGGAGGGTCAGGGGAAGATGGAGGACGCAAGGAGGAGCAGCTGGGGGAAAGACCTGAGCAGGACGGTGCTGAGCTCGCCTTGATTAGATGACTGTGGAGAAACGGTTACAGGTAATTCAAGACCGGTCTTCGGGGGTGGGGGAGGGGAGGGTGGGAGTGTTGGGGGCGAATAGGAAGAACCACGTTGCAGGTGCAAAGCCATCTGGGTCTGGTCGAGGAATTTGCATGGGATTCTGGGGAAGGGAAAGATTCGGGCTGCCGAGGAGGAAGCTGCTGTCCTTGGCGGTGTCTGGTGAGTGATGAAAACCGGAGAGGTAGCAAAGATTACCAGGCTGCAGACTTGCAGAAGCAGCAGGACACTGGCACAGCCCACAGGACGGGGAAGTTGGGCAACAGGGAAGGCTGGGTGAGGAAGGGTGGGGAGGTTGAGGTCTCAGGGCTATTTATATTCAGCCGGAGACGTCCTGGAGACCTTGGTACGTGACATACCGGAGAGGAGAGGCCCGGGCGTGTGCTGGAGCAGGCGTGTGTCAGGAGGCAGTGATGGGAGGAGTGGCGAGCTGGGCTCGGTGCGAGGAGAAGGTCGGGGTGCTTCCCGTGAAAGCGTGTAAGTCAGGCAGCCCTCTGCCACTCCACCTCTGGGCTTGCAGTGCTGAGAGCGGAGCCGGGACACCGCTGTCTCACTTCTCTTGCATTTAACGCAGAATGTGAAATTTACAATTCTCTTTAAAGCACTGACCAGAGAACGTGGTTTACGCAGCACAAGAGAGGAGCATGGGATCCGGAGCCTCCCGAACTTGGATTAAAATCCTAGCTCTGTAGAGAAAATGTGGTGTATGCATACAATGGAATATTGCGGAGCCCTAAGAAGAAAGGAAATTCTGACTCATGCTACAACACGGATGGATCTTGAGGTCATTATGCTAAGTGAAACTAGTCAGTCACAGAAAGGAAAATACTAGGTATGATTCCACTTATAAGAGGTGTCCAGAGTACTCAAACTCATAGGAACAGAAAGTAGACTCATGGTTGCCAGGGACTACAGGGAGGGGGGAGGGGGAGTTATTGTTCAATGGATTCAGAGTTTCAGTTTTGCAAGGTGAAAACATTCCAGAAATCTTTTGCACAGTATATGAACAGAGTTAACACTACTGGACTATACCTTCAAAATAGTTAAGATGGTAAATTTTATGTTACGTGTTTTTAGCACCACCCACCATAACATTTTTGAAATCCTAGATCTTCTGGTCTCCTAGTGGCTGTGTGACCTTGACCTTGTACAAGCCAGCTAATTTCTTAGAGTCTCGGTTTCCTCATCTGTAAGATGGGCATAGAACACCCACCTCATAAAGACATTCTAGGACTAAATAAAAGCATGTAAGTGAAGCTCCGAACGTAGCACCTAGCACATCAAAGGTGTTCACGTTCCATTTAAATTAAATTAGTTCCCCTACTATCGAAACCTGGATGGTTTTCTTTTAAGGACCTAGACCTACTAGGTCTAGGCCTTTAGCGGCATATCGTAGTGCAGCCTCCACAATACTGAGGATGAAATAGTTAACAGGAAGCCCCCGAACTCTTATTCCTAAAGATTTGTGATACACTACACACCAAGTGTCCCAGCATCCCTGTTCTCGATCAGAGGAGGGTCCCAAATAAAGAGGTCACTCTTCCCATCAGAAGAAGCTGAATACAATCTCTTCTGACACAAACTGGGCAGAAACCAAACACCACTGTCCAGAACCATGGGTTTTCAGACTTTCTGGTAGAGAAACCCTTTGCAAAGCAGCAGTCAGTAGTGGCAGGCATTTGGGGGAGCCCACGGCAGAGAACAAATCTCCTTAGGAATATCATTACTGAGTATTTACTGCATAAAGTGAAATCTGAGCGAGTCCCATGCAGAGACATGAGACCAACGTGCAATAAGCTTAGGAGAACACCGAACCTGAAAACCCAAGATGTAGAGGACTTCAGACCAGAACGTTCTCTGAGCCACCCCTGGCTAGAGAGTTTTTCTTACCCTTCACGGAGAAGAATTTGGGAGTTTATGCCAAAACTCCTTTCTATATCATATACAGTTTGTTGCATCAAGTTGTAAGTTATCTAGAAATACCTGCAATCGTCTTATTTCGTAGTGTGGGTTCAAGCATTCTCGACACTTCCTTCTGTCATCTTCATAAAGTCCTGGGTCCCAGACAGCTGCCAGCTGTTATTACAGCAAGATACCTGCACAGGGTGGACCCCTTCTGACTCTTGCAGTTAAAATCCTGGTGCCTGGAGTTTCCAGGTAAGCAGTAACCCTCACACAATGTTGTCTGGGTGTGCAGCCTGTAACAATAGTGCACCACACCCAGAAAAACAATATGCCAAAATATTAAACTCTCCTACTCAGGCGCTATGTCACGTAGGCCATGCATCTTAAGATGTCAGAGCCCTTGAGAGGGTCAGTCAGACTGATGTGATACTTTCCTATTGCTCTCAACTTTCTCAGGCTGTTTCTTTTTTTTTTCTTTTAAGGTATTCCATGGCTTGTCCCCACCTTGAGTGACAGCATGGTGAAGGGGATAGAGCAAGGGGTTTTGGCATCAAGGCCGCAGTGAGGTGAGATCCCATCTCTACCTCCTTTAATGGCTGTGTAAGCTGATCCTATTACTTAATTTTTTGTAGCCTCAGAATTCCTCCTCCATGGAGTAGAATTTTCTAGAAGCTACCTCAAGTTTATGGAGAAAAGAGAGATGGTGTAGCTGAAGGGTAAGGGCTGCTGCCTGGTCCGTAGGAGCTGCTCCCTGAGTGTTAGCTGCTGCCCCCTTCTCCCCCCACCCATGTTGCCTTCTCATTTCCCCTGATTCTGAATCTTGTTTCATCCTTTCTAATCCCGGAACCAGCCCTGAGGCCTTCAGCTCTTTCTCTGATGAAGACTTTCATTCCTGGACGCTCCCATCCCCCCACACACTCCAACTACCTGATAAACAGCCTCTAATAGTCACGAAAAGTTCGTCTCTCCTCTCTTTGCACACACTCTCCCCTCACCAGTTACTTCTCCCTCTTCAGAAGAAGGCTGACCGGGCCCTTCACTTCGGGCTGTGCCCACTTCCAAGTATGTGACCCGTTGCTGACACGTCAGCGTTTCTCTCATCTGGCCCCTCTTGGGACCTAGATCTTTTTCATCACACTTCCCATCATTTGTTTTGTGTTCCCATCCTGTGCGTGTGTGTGAGAGGGAGAGCACGTGTCTTTTCTCTCTTCAATGCCCGTACCCCCTTTTCACCCAGACTCCGCACCCCATTTGTCGTCAGAGGCCCAGCAGGACAGGTCGGCCCCTACGTGAGCTCTGGCCTGCCCCTCCTTCCAGCTCAGCATCCTGCTTGGAACTTTCTCCCAAGCAGACACTGCTAATTAACTCGGCCTGAACCCCGGTCTCAGGGCTACGTGTTCACATGAAAGGGCTGTTGAGACCACAAGGACCTCCCTGCTTCCTGCAGAGGGAAGATCAATCTCTCCTTTCCCTTCAACTTATAGTCAACTTTCTCCAGGAAGTGGCTGTTCCTTATTTTATACTATGTCAGAGGTAGCAGTTCAATCCTGGAGTTTCTATTTGAGAAGTTGCATGGAGGGTTTCAACAAGTGTTCCAAAGCAGGTTCTTTTCCCTTGGTCCTGCTCAGTTACTTACGTCTGGCTCATGTACATCCTGTTAATTTAAAGCGTGTCTCTGTGATCTGCAATTTCTCCTCATCAATACCGTTGAGGACCAAGCAGCCTGCAGAGTTTATTTGTTCTATCTTATGCTAAAAACAAAAACATGGAACTGTTTGTGACCGAGGCCTGCTCTTATGTTTGGAAACCACACGATGGGCTCTTGGTCCCCTGCAGCGAGTCCTGGTAGAGCTGTGGGGATAGCTGAGGGGGTCTGATAAAAGCCAGGGCCTGGCACCCTGCAGCTTTTAAAGAGTGAGCTGAGACACACTGCTGTTAGGAGACGCAGGAGTGTGGCTTGTTTATCTCCACTTTCTCCATGGACATCTCTGGACACATAGGGTTGCTGTTTTGTTTTGACTGATTTGGACTTTTTTCCCCTCACGGTTAAAAGAGCAAACAAGCTTTAAAAATGACCTAATCGTTGTCCAGGGTGACTTCATGGGAAGTCACCAACCTCCCCAGAATGCAGAGTAGGAGCAGGGCTGGTGCCAGGAAAGGAGATTTGGAATTCGGAAACTTTGAAGCCCTGTAAACAGCCATGGAAGTATCGCGTGAGTCGGACCTCAGTTCCCCATCCGCAAAAATGCCAGTTGTTTTTTTTTTAATCTTTTTTTAAAATTTATTTTTGCCTGTGTTGGGTCTTCATTGTTGCACGCGGGCTTTCTCTAGTCGCTCCACGGCATGTGGGATCTTCCCGGACCAGGGCTCGAACCCGTGTCCCCTGCATTGGCAGGCGGATTCTTAACCTCTGCACCATCAGGGAAGTCCTGCCAGGTTTTTAGATAAGGAAGAAATTTAAAGATCTTTCAGGGTAAAGAACTGCATAGATTATTTTTTATTAATTATTTATTGGAGTATAGTTGATTTACAATGTTGTGTTAGTTTCTGCTTTATGGCACAGGGGTGCATAGATTAGTATCATGATTCTAGGTAATATAATGTAGGTATAGTTTACACACTATTCCCTTTGTGTGAATCCCCCCGAGGCAGGGCTATGACTCATGGTGGACAATGAAGAGGACAAAGATTTAGGGAACCCTGGACTGGACTTGAGAAGTTCACCCTCGAGCCCCAACTACCGGTGATGGTTACTTCAGTATTAGTATTTTATAGATTATACTTTACAAATAGAACTCATGCTCCTTGTAAAAACATCCAAACAACAGAAATATTTAAAGTATGTAAAGCAAAAATCTCTGGGCCTGCCTCCCCAGAAGGGGGTCAGCAGGGTGGTGGCCATCACCTGGGTCTCTTCCAGGCGCGCACACTGAGAACTGTTTGTTTTAACGAAAGTTAGATCATACTCTGTGCATTGTTCTGCGTGACAGTTGCGTCTTTTATTCTTAAGTGGAAGTGACGAGGGGTGGGAAGTAAGCGCAGGCTTCTGCATCAGAGTTGTAAGTCCCCAGCCCCTTCTGTTACTGGCTGCGTGTTTTGGAGCAAATTGCGTAACTTCTTTGAATCTCATCTTTTAAAATGGGTACTGGGGGGCTTCCCTGGTGGCGCAGTGGTTGAGAGTCCGCCTGCCGATGCAGGGGACGCGGGTTCGTGCCCCGGTCAGGGAAGATCCCACATGCCGCGGAGCGGCTGCGCCCGTGAGCCATGGCCGCTGAGCCTGCGCTTCCGGAGCCTGTGCTCCGCAACGGGAGAGGCTACAACAGTGAGAGGCCCGTGTACCGCAAAAAAATAAAAAATAAATAAAATAAAATGGGTACTGGGGACTTCCCTGGCGGTCCAGTGGTTAGGACTCTGAGCTTCCACTGCTGGGGGTCAGGGTTCGATCCCTGATCAGGGAACTAAGGTCCCATGCTATTTAACGTCTAGAGCTCTTATGCAGATTAGAGGTGATATATGTAAAATGCCAGGCACATGCTGAGTATGGAAGATCATGATTATTTCTAATAAACTTTAAATTCTAGGGTATTTTTCATTCTTGAACTGTCACAATGCTAGATTTTTCTACTAATTTGAGCAAGATTGGCTGTAGTTCATAAAGACACTCTCTTAGATGTTTTATTTTAGTAAATTCTCAGTGGGGTTCACTCCTGTTTTCTTTTTTTAAATCAGTGATTTTCAACCTTGATTCCATGTTAGAATTACTTGGGAAGCTTATAAAAACCCCAAACCAGGCCACACCCCATAACGACATCAGAATCTCTGTGGGCAGGACCTATGCCTCTGGATTTTTCTGAAGATCCCCAGGTAAGCCCAACACTCAAGCCTGGCAGAGAATCATCACTTTCTGTGATGCCGTATATGCTCTCACGAAATAAACATACAGGCCAGAACACAGTGGATTTCATTTGCTCGATGTGTTTGTGTTCATGGAAGAGTTTACCTCTTTCAGTGGAGTGTAATTAATGTTTAAATACACATGCAGCATGAACACCAGATAAAATTAAATCAAAGTATTGCAAATTGTAAAGTATATCTATTTTTATTATAAAGCACATTAAGGAATATTTAGAAAGTAGAAAAAAGCAAGCAAACAAGCAATTCACAAACAGTCCCACCACCTTTATATATTTCTGCTATTGTACTAGCAATGGTGCATTTATTTTTTTCTATAAATAGATTCTACAATATATAAGTATCATATCAAACATTATAATTCCTTTTCATTAGGGAACAATTAGGGAACAATTCCATTATAGAGAAACCGGCTTCGGGCTCAGAGCTCTGAAGGGGCTCCGAGCCAAGTATGATTCCTGCTAACCTCGGCCACATTCCTTCAAAGCCTTTTTGTTACCTTTATTCATCTTCTCTTTCAGGATGGAATAACGCAATGGAGACGTGCAGGTGATGACAGGGATTGGCTGGAGTCAGGAGGAGAGGGAAGACGATCGTTTCCACAAGTCACTGTGAAGCCAGGTTAGAGTCATTTGTTCTCCACAGTGAAAGCCTCACTTATTAAGAAGCTCTTCACAAAACCTGTGGAAAAGTCACAAGCAACAGTCGGCAGTGGCTGTCGCCAGGGGGAATCGTGTAGCTGGGGGAGAAAAGTCACCCTACGCCCTTCCAGACCATATTCACATATTTCTTCCCCCAGAGAGCAAACACAGAGTTTAAAACGACCTATTCTTCTTTTCTGGAATATGATTTTTTTTTGAAATTGAAGTATAGTTGATTTACAATGTTGTGTTAGTTTCAGGTGCACTGAAAAGTGATTCAGTTATACATATAAGAACAGTCTATCCTTGACTGATAACTGCTTTCTATTAGCCCTTCTCTGGGACAGGTGCTGTCTTGGGTGTGTCTACGTAAGTTTTCTCGTTTTCTGGATTCACGTTTGCCTTGTCATAAAAATTGTTCTAAATACACAGATACATCTTGATCTTTCGAAGCTTGCTGATAATTCTGCCCACAGGTAGTCGTAGGAACCCAAGGACAAACAGCGAGACAATTCGCTGGACTTGGGGCCACAAGGCAGGTGTATTGAAGGGAATGGGTCATGGGCGGAACATACTTAGACATACTTAGTGGGGTGAGAGGAAAAGAACCTTTCTGATGCTAGAGATTCCAGGGGAGGAAGGGAGGTTTCCGAGGTCGTCTCTGTGGCAGGAGGACATTTGTGGAGTGTAGGGGGAGGACACAGGTGCAGCCTGAGAGGGAAAGCAACCAGAGTAATCCCACACCCGATGAGGGGTGCATTTATATTGGGGTCCCATGCCTGACAACCCAAGGAAGTGGCCCTTTGCCCGTTCATCATAAAGTGAAGCCTGTGGGGAGTGGAAGATGAGTTTAGAACAGTGTCAGCCCAGCAGGCCTCAGGAGACGTTGCTGACTGACTGCATTGATCTAACTCCAGGAGAGGGGAGCTCCCGCATTTTGGGGGGCCCTATGCCCCGCAAGTCTGTGAAGAGGGTGTATTTATACCTATTGTCCTAAATGAACTAGAGGCAAAGGAGCCGAGTGATGACCCTGGAAAGTGGGCTGGCATTTGCAGCTACATGGATGGACCTAGAGATTATCATACTAAGCGAAGTAAGTCAGACAAATACCATATGATATCACTTATATGTGGAATCTAAAATATGACACAAACGAACTTATCTACAAGGCAGAAACAGACTCACAGACATAGAGAACAGACTTGTGGTTGCAAAGAGGGAGGGGGCATGGGGGGGATGGAGTGGGAGTTTGGGATTAGCAGATGCAAACTATTATATTGATATGTAAGATGGATAAACAACAAGATCCTACTGTAGAGCAAGGGAACTATATTCAATATCCTGTAATAAACCATAATGGAAAAGAAAAAAAGAGTGGGCTGGGACATTTTCGACAGCCCCAAAGGTCCTGGAGACAGAAGGGGATGTTCTTGGTACCTCTTGGAAGGAGAAATGGCCAGTGATTAGATGCAAAGGAGAGGTTTTGGAATAAAATGGATGTCCCTCCAAATAACCTACCAGTGAAGATTCTCTGGTCAGGTCCTCACAGAAGCATTTCTAGGTAACTGTCACCCGTGCCAGGAAGGAAGACAGGAAGCATGACTGCGACCATTTCCACGGCTCCCTCAAGCATCCCCGACCACACACCTGGTCATCTTTGGGTAAGTCAGCCGCTCACAGAGTTCATGCCATTCTGCCGCTGGCAGGTGTCCTGTCTGGCTTCTTATTGATTTCCTTCAGATTTTATTACAACTTGCAGTGATTTTCTTTCTTTGTTTTCTTGGTTTGTTTGTTTTTCCTTCTTTCACCCCCCTGGACAGTAAGCTGTATGAAGGTGGGGAGTACTTCATCTGTCTGGGTTGATCACCTCTGTGGCTAGACGGTGCCTAGCACAGAGTAGGTAGTTAATATTTGCTAAGTTAAAAGAATAAGTTTAAAGAATATTCAAGAATAAATGAATACATGGAATTTATGAACCTAGTGTCACATACGATTAAAGTACTGATTGTTCTCGTGTTTTTACCTGTCTCACTCCATGCCAGCCCAGGCCTGTGGTTTCTTCTACTTTCCTTTAGTTTTAGGCATACGCAGTTTCTATCCTAGCACTTGGGTCACTACCTGATTGTTATGTACATGCTTCAGCCACCAAGAGAGTGTGAGGTGACAGGGGGACCCCGGGACTAGAAAGCCTGCCCTGAGAACTGGTACCTCTGGCCTTATTTCTTGTCCCTTTATGACGCGTTCCGACCTCCCTGAAGACCCCCAGGCTCTCGAGTGCACCACGCTCCCTTCCATCCCCGGGTCTTTGCACAGACCGTTCCTTCTAACTTCCTCCTGCCCCTGCTTTGGCCTCTGCTTCTGAGTTGAGCACCCTTCACATGGGCTCCTATACCATCCTGTGTATCTCCAATCTCACACTTAGCTCATTAGCCTGTAATTGCATGTTTAAGTATTTGTTTTTATTTACTCATTCATCACTGAATATTATCTGAGCACCCAGGATGTCTTAGGCATGGCTCTGGGTACCGGGGATTCAGTAGTAAACAAAATAGGCAAGGTCTCTGCTCTCTGGAGCTTATGTTTTAGTGGAAAGAGATAAGCAGTTAACAAATAGAGACTCAGTTATATGTCATGTGCTAATAAGTGCTATAAAGAAATAAAACAGGGAAGGCAGAGACGAATAGGGGTCGGAAGCCTATTTTAGATAAAGTGATTAGGAAAGGCATCCGACAAGGGAACGCTTGTTTTATCATCGGCTCAAAGGAATTAGGGGAACAAGCTATGAAGATGTCTGGGCACCTAGTGTTCAAGTGGCAGAAACAGCCAGTGCAAAGGCCCTGAGGCAGGAACGTGCTTGACATATTCAGGACATTGAATAAGCAGAAGTGGTGTGGCTAGAGCAGAGTGACCACGTTAACCTCAAATCCAAGTACGCTCCATGAGGTTAGAGACCACGTTCCCCTGGCTCAAGGTATATCCCTAATGTCTAGCACGGGGCTGGCACATGCCCTGAAGGTGTTGAAGGAATTCACACCTTGCAACAGCTTGCCCATTTGCCTAGTTTCACCATCAGGTCCTGAATGAAATAGACAGCGAGGAGGCCACTGAGCCTTTGGACAAGGGCAGGTCTGGGCAATGGAGGAACTGAGTAAATAAGTAAGAACAGTAAAGGGTTGAGAATAAATCTGAGGGTCCTGCTTGGTGCTCCAGGGATCAAGGCTCATTACGGCAGAGGGCTCTGGAAATGAGTTATTTTCTTTCTCTCTCTCTTTTTTTTTTTAATATTTATTTATTTAGGCTGTGCCGGGTCTTAGCTGCTGCACGTGGGATCCTCGCCGCGCTGTGTGGGATCTTTAGTTGCGACATGTGGACTTCTCAGTCATGGCATGTGGACTCCCAGTTGCGCATACATGCGGGACCTTAGTTCCCCGACCAGGGATCGAACCCAGCCTCCCTGCATTGGGAGCACAGAGTCTTACCCACTGGACCACCAGGGAAGTCCCTGGAAATGACGTCTTTTTTTTTTTTTTTTTTTTTGCTGTACGTGGGCCTCTCACTGCCGTGGCCTCTCCCGTTGCGGAGCACAGCCTCCGGACGCGCAGGCTCAGCGGCCATGGCTCAGGGGACCAGCCGCTCCGTGGCATGTGGGATCTTCCTGGACCGGGGCACGAACCCGCATCCCCTGCATCGGCAGACGGACTCTCCACCACTGCGCCACCAGGGAAGCCTGGAAATGACTTCTTATTACTACATCGTGTTACTAAAGCTCACTCTATGAAGTTACTTTCATACCAGATAAATCCAGCATCCTCTACTCACTAGTAGTGTCTGGCACTGCACTAAATGTTTGTGCGGATTCATTTGGCATGATTGTTACGGAGATTGGATGCGATGACCTCTCCATTTTACAGATGAACAAACTGACGTTCAGTGAGATCAAGTAACTGGGCCAAGGTTACACAGCTAACGGCAGAGACAAGCCGTGAAAACAAAGCAGTAGGACGCTGAAGGCTTCGCTCCTGACCACTGTACCGTAAACGCCCCCTCCTCCTAGCCCATCATGGTGGCAGCCAAAGGCAGGCACAGACTGAAGCTCAAATTTGAGTTAGATTTGACCCCAAATCAGTGTATTTTGAAATCAGATGACAGCAACTGGCCCATGTTTTTCTCCTGGATTGGGATCAATCCGGACATGAGTATAAGGACCAACTACGGTGGGAGGAAAGTCTTTGACAAGGAATCTATGTCCCACGAGGCTCGAAAGTGACTGAGGGCAGTGCGCCTCCCTAGGAGGGGTCCTGGCGATAAAAGGAAGTTGTGTCTAACAAGGGAACGTCTGGAATTTTTCATGAAAAATGGCAGCCCACCCCTGGAAAAACTGTGTCACGTTCCATCTCTCCAAGACACAGATGAGATGCTCAGTGCTCCCGCTGAAACAAGGACTGACGGGATTCTGGCGGCAGGAAGAACAGCAGCGTCCACCGCAGAGATCAAGATATGCCTCCAAAAAACAACAGGTCGTGTCATGATTCATTCACTTGCAACGTGAAGGACACGCAGGGATGTTTTGGCTGTTAACGCCTGCCTCACCATCCAGGTCCTACAGTGGGAACTCATCAGATAGCTCTGTGTGGCCTGTCACACTTTCGCAACCCTCTTCCAAGGATATAT
>NC_082700.1:5895030-5935543 GCF_949987515.2 Delphinus delphis | reverse complement strand
CTAAAGAAGAAATCAAAGAGACCGAAAGCAGGAAGTCGCCTTTATCCTGTGATCTCACTGCCATCCCACTTCGGCGCTTCAGTGCCCCAAAGGGAGGCCTCTTCCCTGAAGTGATAAGAAAGATGCTTTTGGAAGATCTGAGTGGCCGTTGCAGCTTAAGGCGGTCTTGTCAGCAGGATGTCGGCTGCTTGATCGGGGCTTAAATCATAATCTCCAGGAGACTCCTGTGGCTAAAACTCTAAAGAGTTGACATGAGGACAAAACAATTGAGGAATTCATCCCGCAGATTGGAGGAAAACAAGCGGATGCCTGGGAGATGCTGGGGCCAGTCCCCTTACAGCATCATGAAAGACTTCAACACCAGATTAGATATCCTTCCTGCCCTGTAACTTACTTTCTGGATTTTCTGTGAGAACACTGATATCTTTATCAGGCAAGAGGGACACAGGAGCATCAATCCCTCAGAGGAAAGAGAGCCCATGAAAACACATCAGGATTAAAACAGATTAGGACAAGCTCTAATGGTGAAAACAAGACCTGCCTGTATCTGGTCCAAAGGGAGAGTCGGTTCGCGTGCACCACAATTCAGGGCTGATTGTCAGAAATCCTGTCACTGGTCCTCACGGACCACGGCATGAACTCTACGTATTTGAGAGCACGATGTTATGCTTATTGGGAATATGTTGGTAAGAAACTGACGGGGCTAATCGTTAATGTCAGGAAGCCAGATCTCCTTTTCAAACGCAGCACAATGTTTTTGTTTGTTTGTTTTTGTTTTATGTGGTTCCACTGTTCCTCAGCAGCAGAAAAAGTATTTGGTTGAGAGTTGAGAAACCTGGGTCTGATTTTGGTTTTGCCACTAACTGGATGAACCTGTGCAATGCCTTGGGCCAAACACCATGGAAGATATAAAGATGAACAAGCCAGGGCAGCTGCCCTAAAGGAACTTGCATCCAACCTGAGGAGACAGGCAGATAAAAACCCGGAGAAAGCAAGGGGGGAATGATAGATGCTCAAATGCAGTCCGAAGTGTTAAGATAATACAAAGAAGGAGATTAATTTCAACTGGGCAAGGCGCTTAATGGACATATAAGGAGGGCATTCTAGGTGGAGGAGATAACGTTTTTAAAAAACCCACAGTGAGATACCACCGCCCACCCATTAGGATGGCTGCTGTCAAAAAGTAGCTGGTGAGGGTGTGGAGAAAAGGGAACCCTTGCGCACTGTTAGTGGGAATGTAAGATGGTGCAGCTGCTATGGAAAACAGTATGGAGGTTCTTCAGAAAATTAAAATAGAACTACCGTGTGATGCAGCAGTGCCGCTTCTGGGTATATACCTGAAAGGATTGAAAGGAGGGACGTGAATGGATATTTGTACATCCTTGTTAATAGTAGCATTATTCACAGTAGTCAAAAGGTGGAAGAAACCTAAGCATCTATTGATGGATGAATGGATAAACAAATGTGGTCTATTCATACAGTGAAACTGTATTCAACCCCAAAAAGGAAGGGAACCCTGACACATCCTACAACACGAATAAATCTTGAGGACGTTATGCTAAGCGAAATAAGCCAATCCCAGAAAGACGAATTCTGAAAGACTTGGCTTATGTGACATCCTTAGTCAATTCACAAAGTAGGATGGTGGTTGTCAGAGGCTTGGGGGCAGGAATGGGGAGTTATTGTTTCATGGGTACAGAGTTTCAGTTTTGCAAGATAAAAAGAGTGTGTAGATGGCCAGCGGTGTTGGTTGCACAACAATGCGAACGTACTTATACACTTAAAAATGGTTATAAGATGGTAAGTTTTATGCTATGTGTATATCGCCTCAACAAAAGGCCCCCAAACAACAACAACAACAAACAAGAGGCAGAGTGAATTGAAAGGGAAGGAAGAGTCTGGGAGCAGAGGCCCTAGGAGGTGGACCGGCAGGTAAAAGCAAATCGGGTCCGAGTCAGCAGAAGCCACATCTTTTGCTCCGTGTTGTACAACAGTGAGAGGGGAGAGGATGAAGAGAAGAAATCCCGACTAGGTGATCTCTGGGGAGAAACAGCTGTGTCTTGAAAATTACACAATAAACATCAATGGTCATGTTTAGTATAAATAAATGTTATGCTCGTTTGCTGTAAATACGGTATCTGGAACTCTCCCAAAGTCATTCCTGTTATTGAAGTTGGAGAGAAGCAGAAAGAGTCTTATTTCAAGTTAGAAAAGTCCCATAAAAGCTGTGCTCCTTACCCATCACCCCAGGCAAGCATCTTTCTATCTGTATCAGGTGAGGATCCCAGGAAGCACATCTCAATCAGGATAATTAGAGGAGGGCCGAGTAAAGGAACCCTTTACATAGATGTGGATGGGGAATCACCAAGGATGGAGCAGTATTTGAGAGCAAGCAGTAGGGATTGTTGCCATCCCTAGACCTGTAGAGTCAGGGGAGCGGGTAGTTACTGGGTCAAGAAGGAATGGGTCACACGGCTCAGAGACTGTCCTGAGAGGTCCGGTGACCTTTGGTGCGTGGATGCAGCCAGTCCTAGGCAATCTCACAGGGAGGGAACCTGGGGAAAAAAATACCCTTAACTCCCTCCTCTTAAGTGAGTCTGGGGACCTCCTGCCAGGGTTTCTCCTTGGCCGAGGCCCAGCTGGAAGCCAGAGGTTAAGAAACCCATCTCTCTAACGGTATCCGTTAGAGACACATCTAGAGGATGTGTCTCTCTAACCTTAAGAAATGTCAGCATCCCTTGGAACGCTTGGCAAAACACAGATTGCTGGACCCCACCCCAAAGCTTCTAGTTCGGCAGGTCTAAGGTGGGGCTCGAGAATTTGCATGTTTAACAAGTTCCCAGGTGCTACTCGTACTGCTCATCTGGACCACGTTGGAGACAAGCCCACACAGGTGGGCCTCCAGCAACAAATGGAGGAAGACAGGTGGAGAAGGTGTCTGGGACGACAAGCAACCTGTTGAACGTTGTTAAAGGTGTTCCCGGACCTCATGTTAAGTCTGCAAGCTTTGCAGCCCTCCGTTTCCTTGCCGATGAAGTGAGAGAGATCTGGACGCTCCCTTTTAGAGCATTCTGCGCTCCCATGGACGCCAGGCTGCAGAACGGAGTCCACGTTCTTTGGGTGACCACGAAGACTGCTCTTGTTACAGGTGAAGCAGCGTCTCTCTCCATTGACTGTCTAGTGGTGGGGTGCAGTTCACCGAGAGCGAGATGAGTTGTGTGGTGGAGTCTTACATATGTTTCGTACTTGTTTTTCCTGTTGGATGTAACACTGTTTGGGAAAGGATGTAAACATTTGACTTTTCCACAATATTTCCTTACAGATGAAAAGAGCTGTTCACTCCATCAGATAAACTATCTTCCAAAGTCGGGAGGCCCTGTTTGATTTGTGTAAAACGATCAAGGCGATCGTTTTAAATATAGCAGGAGAATGCACCTACTTAACAAAAGCCCAGTCGGTTTATACTAATTTTGCCTATGAAATTACTGTACTATAAATATACTATTACTGCCTATAAAATACTTTTCTCTTTTCAAGAGCTAATTTGCTAAAACCAAAAGACACCAGTTGTCCTCCTGGTCATAGGTGGCCCTGCACGTGTGAGACACGTATGCGCCTGAATGTTTACGTGTCTCCTTGTGGGTGTTTGTTTTTGTGTCCTGGATAGTTGCAGTCATGCAGATGATAGATGGGCACGGCTGAAAGGGGCTGGAACATTCCCATCTGTTCCTGGGTTCCCGTTTTGTCTTCATTCAGTTTTTCAAAGGACATTTCTTAAATTCTTATGCAATGGCTGGTTAAAAATAGACTCCTTCTCAGCAGTTAGAAACTGCCACTTCCAGGCATCTTCATCTTTTGAACAATCATTTTACTCTCTTTTCAGGGTGTCTCTGACCCAGAAATTTAAGCTGCTCTTAAATTACTGATTCATGTATTCATTCACTCATTTGTGGTTAGGAAGTCAATCCGTTTGTAAGTCATGGGGAAGATGGCAGTTGGGAAATTTGTGTCCCAATTCTGACAAATAGAAGAGTGTCAGGTTTCTTCAGGGTAGATTTTTCCCTGGGAGCTTTCAGAGGCCTGGGCCTAGGGAATAACCTTTCCCTCCAACCTGTTTCATGCATTCAGCAAATTTTATTGAGCACCTACTGGGTCTGGAAGGCGGTTTTGCTGTGCTGTTTGGGCTCCTGGTGAAGCAGACATAGATGTGTGTGTGCAGATCATAATACAAGGTGATGACTTTTTTTTTTAACATCTTTATTGGAGTATAATTGCTTTACATCCAATAGACTTTGAAGGTCCCTGCAGAAAGGGACTGAGTTGGTCATTTCATAACTATATCCCCAGTTGCCTAGGACATACTGAGTGCTCAACGAATGTGTGCTGACTGGGTGCAGTTATAGAAAAATAAACCAAGAGCTGTGGAAGCACAGAGGAGGTACTGATGAATCCTGCCTAGGAGTCCAGGACGAACCCCAGCTCATCAGGAGAAGGGAGAAGAACACCCTCACCCCTGCTTCCTAGGAGGCCTTTGAGCAGCCCGCATTCTATCTTTAAATGTTCTATTTGTTTTCTATATCTGTGAGTCTGTTTGTATTTTGCTATATACACTTGTTTGTATTATTTTTTAGATTCCACACGTAAGTGATACAGTATCTGCCTTTCTCTGACTTATTTCACAAAGTATAACATTCTCTAGGTCCATCCATGTCGCTCCAAATGGCAGAATTTCATTTGTTTTATGGCTGAGTAATATTCCATTGTGTATATATGTGTACACGCCACATCTTCTTGATCCAGCTGTATGTTGATGGACACTTGGTTTGCTTCCATCCCTTGGCTATTGTAAGTAATGCTGCTATGAACATTTGGGTGCATGTATCTTTTCACATAAGTGTTTTCATTTTCTTTTGATAGATACCCGAGAGTGGAATTGCTGGATCATCTGGTAGTTCTATTTTTAGTTTTTTGAGCAACTTCCATACTGTTTTCCATAGTGGCTGCTCCAATTTACATTCCCACCAACAGTGTAGGAGGATTCCCTTTTCTCCACATCCTCACCAACGTTTGTTATTTGTGGTCTTTTTGATGACAGCCATTCTGAGAGGAGTAAGGTGGTATCTCACTGTGGTTTTGATTTGCATTTCTCTTGATGATTAGCGACGTTGAGCATCTTTTCATGTGCCTGTTGGCCATCTGTATGTCTTCTTTGGAAAAATGTCTGTTCAGGTCTTCTGCCCATTTTTTGATTGGGTGTTTTGTTTTTTTGTTGTTGAGTTGTACGAGCCGTTTATATATTTTAGAGATTAACCCCTTGTTGGTCATTTCATTTGCAAATATTTCCTCCCATTCCCATGGATGTCTTTTCGTTTTGTCCATGGTTTCCTTCGCTGTGTAAAAGCTTTTAAGTTTAATTATGTCCATTTGTTTATTTTTGCTTTTATTTCTTTTGCCTTAGGAGACAGATCCCAAGAAATATTGCTACAATTTATGTCAAAGAATGTTCTGCCTATGTTCTCTTCTAGGAGTTTATGGCTTCAAGTCTTATATTTAGGTCTTTAATCCATCTCGAGTTTATTTTTGCATATGGTATGAGGAAATGATCTAATCTCACTCTTTTATATGTCCAGTTTTCCCAGGACTACTTATTGAAGAGACTGTCTTTTCTCCATTGCATATTCTTGCCTCCTTTGTTGTAGATTAATTGGCCATGGACCATCGCTGTGTGGGTTTATTTCTGGTTTCTCTACTTTGTTTCATTGATCTATGTGTCTGTTTTTGTGGAATCTAAAAATAAAGCAAACAGATGTATAAAACAAAACAGAAACAGACTCACAGACATAGACATCAAGCTAGTGGTTACCAATGGGGAGAGGGAGGTGGGAAGGGCAAGATAGGGGTGTGGGATTAAGAGATACAAACTACTATGCATAAAATAGATAAGCAACAAGGATATATTATACAGCACAGGGAAACATATCCACTGTTTTGTAATAACTTTTTTTTTAACATCTTTATTGGAGTATAATTGCTTTACAATGTTAACAAAGTGAATCAGCTATATGTATACATATTTCCCCATATCCCCTCCCTCTTGCGTCTCCCTCCCACCTTCCCTATCCTACCCCTCTAGGTGGTCACAAAGCACCGAGCTGATCTCCCACTAGCCATGCAGCTGCTTCCCACTAGCTATCTATTTTACATTTGGTAGTGTATATATGTCCATGCCAATCTCTCACTTCGTCCCAGTTTACCCTTCCCCCTCCCTGTGTCCTCAAGTCCATTCTCTACATCTGTGTCTTTATTCCTGGCCTGTCCCTAGGTTCTTCAGAACCATTTTTTTTCTTTAGAGTCCATATATATGTGTTAGCATATGGTATTTGTTTTTCTCTTTCTGACTTACTTCACTCTGTATGACAGTTTCTAGGTCCATCCACCTCACTACAAATAACTCAATTTCATTTCTTTTTATGGCTGAGTGATATTCCATTGTATATATGTGCCACATCTTCTTTATCCATTCATCTGTCAATGCACACTTAGGTTGCTTCCATGTCCTGGCTATTGTAAATAGAGCTGCAATGAGCATTGTGGTACATGACCCTTTTTGAATTATGGTTTTCTCAGGGTATATGCCCAGTAGTGGGATTGCTGGGTCCTATGGTAGTTCTATTTTTAGTTTTCTAAGGAACCTCCATACTGTTCTCCATAGTGGCTGTATCAATTCACATTCCCACCAACAGTGCAAGAGTGTTCCCTTTTCTCCACACCCTCTCCAGCATTTATTGTTTGTAGATTTTTTGATTATGGCCATTCTGACTGGTGTGAGGTGATACCTCATTGTTGTTTTGATTTGCATTTCTCTAATGATTAGTGATGTTGAGCATCCTTTCATGTGTTTGTTGGCAATCTGTGTATCTTCTTTGGAGAAATGTCTATTTAGGTCTTCTGCCCATTTTTGGATTGGGTTGTTTGTTTTTTTGTTATTGAGCTGCATGAGCTGCTTATAAATTTTGGAGATTAATCCTTTGTCAGTTGCTTCATTTGCAAATATTTTCTCCCATTCTGAGGGTTGTCTTTTGGTCTTGTTTATGGTTTCCTTTTCTGTGCGAAAGCTTTTAAATTTCATTAGGTCCCATTTGTTTATTTTTGTTTTTATTTCCATTTCTCTAGGAGGTAGGTCAAAAAGGATCTTGCTGTGATTTATGTCATAGAGTGTTCTGCCTATGTTTTCCCCTAAGAGTTTTATAGTGTCTGGACTTACATTTAGGTCTTTAATCCATTTTGAGTTTGTTTTTGTGTATGGTGTTAGGGAGTGTTCCAATTTCATTCTTTTACATGTAGCTGCCCAGTTTCCTCAGCACCACTTATTGAAGAGGCCGTCTTTTCTCCATTGTATATTCTGGCCTCCTTTATCAAAAATAAGATGACCATATGTGTGTGGGTTTATCTCTGGGCTTTCTATCCTGTTTCATTGATCTATATTTCTGTTTTTGTGCCAGTACCTTACTGTCTTGATTACTGTAGCTTTGTAGTATAGTCTGAAGTCAGGGAGCCTGATTCCTCCAGCTCCGTTTTTCTTTCTCAAGATTGTTTGGCTATTCGGGGTCTTTTGTGTTTCCATACAAATTGTGCAATTTTTTTGTCTAGTTCTGTGAAAAACGCCATTGGTAGTTTGATAGGGATTGCATTGAATCTGTAGATTGCTTTGTGTAGTAGAGTCATTTTCACAATGTTGAATCTTCCAATCAAAGAACATGGTATATCTCTCCAACAGTTTGTATCATCTTTAATTTCTTTCATGAGTGTCTTATAGTTTTCTGCATACAGGCCTTTTTTCTCCTTTGGTAGGTTTATTCCTAGGTATTTTATTCTTTTTGTTGCAATGGTAAATGGGAATGTTTCCTTAATTTCTCTTTCAGATTTTTCATCATTAGTGTATAGGAATGCAAGAGATTTCTGTGCATTAATTTTGTATCCTGCTACTTTACCAAATTCATTGATTAGCTCTAGTAGTTTTCTGGTAGCATCTTTAGGATTCTCTATGTATAGTCATGTCATCTGCAAACAGTGACAGTTTTACTTCTTCTTTTCCAATTTGGATTCCTTTTATTTCTTTTTCTTCTCTGATTGCTGTGGCTAAAACTTCCAAAACTATGTTGAATAATGGTGGTGAGAGTGGGCAACCTTGCCTTGTTCCTGATCTTAGAGGAAATGGTTTCAGGTTTTCATCATTGAGAACAATGTTGGCTGTGGGTTTGTCATATATGGCCTTTATTATGTTGAGGTAAGTTCCCTCTATGCTTACTTTCTGGAGGGTTTTTACCATAAATGGGTGTGTAATAACTTTTAATGGAGTGTAATCTATAAGAATACTGAATCACAATGCTGAATCACCTAAAACTCCTGAAATTGCTGAATCACAATGTAATATTGTAAGTCAACTATTCTTCAATTTAAAAAAAGGTTCTGGGACTTCCCTGGTGGTCCAGTGGTTAAGACTCTGCGTTCCCAATGCAGGGGGCACAAGTCTGATCCCTGGTCAGGGAGCTAAGATCCCGCATGCCACATGGCACAGTCAATAAATAGAATAAAGTAAAATAATTTTTTAAATCCTCAAGAGAAAAGGTTCTATTTATTTTGACAAACAAAACAGGCAAACAAAACAAGCCCGGATTCTGTTCTAAATATATTACCTCAAGCTGTCAAGATAACAGCCTGAAAATGTCTTTACACTTTTCCGTGTAAATTTTGCTCTTTGACAAGTTTCACCTGACTCTAGGGTGGCAGTGGTAGACTCAAGCCTCCTTTCTTATAACTTCAAAATTCACTCATTGTGAATGGAAGGGACCAGAGTGTTACCTTTCTGGAGAGAGCAGAGAAGGTACTAAACCGGCTGCTGTTCCTGCCTGCCCTCTTCTTCTTCTTCTTTTTTTCGGGGGTGTGGGGGCAGCATCGGGTCTTCGTTGCGACACGCGGGCTTCTCTCTGGTTGTGGCGTGCAGGTTTTCTCTCCCTAGTTGTAACACGCAGGCTCCAGAGAATGTGGGCTCTGTAGTTTGCGGCACACTGGCTCTCTAGTTGAGGTGCTCAGGCTCAGTAGTTTTGGCTCATAGGCTTAGTTGCCCCGCAGCATATGGGATCTTAGTTCCCCAATCCGGGATCGAACCTGCGTCCCCTGCATTGGAAGGTGGATTTTTACCACTGGACCACCAGGGAAGTCCCATGCCTGTCTGCTTCTTATTCCCTTGTTATTTTTCTTTGGGAGTGGGATGAGGGTGGGACAGAATATTCGGAGATGCAAGTGAATATGGCGAAAAGAACCATAAAGCCAGACGTTTTATTTAAATAGGAAGAAAAACAAAACTCCCCGTAGATTTACAGTCTTCCAGGAATTGCCCGATTCTGCATTAGGGAGGCAGGGCATTCTGTTCAGTTAACGGTGGGGCAGGGTGGGGATGGATGAGGTGAGAGGAGAGAGAAACTTTGTCTATTGGTCTCTTCTCTTGCTCTGACCTATCACAGGCTGAGATAAACTAAGGGACTGGTGGCTCCTGGACCAGTTCTACCACCTCTCGAGAGCCAATGGTTACATGTTCAGGAATTTTGCAAATTGGTTGATAAACCCAACCATTATTACGATTAAGCCAACAAAACTTACAATTAAATAAATTATATTAAAAACAAAGGTATGAAATGTGCAAAACTTGTAACTTCCTAATTATTTTACTACATTTTACTATTTGTTAAGCTTTTGAGATGATTTACATCTATTATATCTCTATAGTGGAAATACCATATGATGACATATTATCACTTGTCTCTTTTCCAAGGCTACATTCAGTGATCTCATGTTGGTAGCTAGAAATTGTCCATGGTGGGAGTGTTTACACCGGGGAAATTGGCAAAGCACTGCAAAACAGGGCTTTTTCCCCCCCACCAGAGAGTCAGTTGATAAATATTTACTAGCACACCAATGCAAGGTACCCTTTGAAGTTTCTTAGGCATAGACTGGCTTAAGTTTCCATAGGCCCTGGGGAGCTGTGGGCAATCCAGCCCAGCGATCTCTGATGATAGGACAGGTTTCCTGAGCAATGCCTGCTGGACCATAATCTTAGGTCTATCACTTGCAGCCCACTTATTCTGTACTGGGACATCATATCATTCTGTGGATGGACATATACAATTATATCATCAAATAGAATATAATTCAGAATAAATTTTCAGCAGCTTCATTGAGATGTAATTCACATTCCATACAATTCACCCATGTCAAGTGTACGGGTCAATGATTTTTTTAGCATATTCACAGAGTTGTGCAACCATCGCCACAATCAATTTAGGAACACGTTGGTCACCTTCTGTGTCCATTAGAGGTGAGCCCCATTCCACCCCAGTCTTCTCTCTCCCATCCTAGCCCTAAGCAACCACCAATTCCCTTTCTTTCTCTATAGATCTGGGCATTTCATATAAATGACATTATATAATAGGCGGGCTTTTGAGACTGGCTTTTTGTACATAACAGTGTCTTCAAGGTTTATCCAAGTAGTACCATATATCAGTATTTCATTCCTTCTTATTGCTGAATAATATTCCACTGTGTGGATAGACTACATCTATTTATACTTTCCTCAGTTAATGGCTATTTGGGTTGTTTCCACTTTTTACCTCCTCTGAATAATTCTGCTATGAACATTCGTGTACAAGATCGTTTGTGGACGTAAGTTTCCCTTTCTCTTGGGTGTACACATACCAGGGAGTGGAATTGCTGAGTTGTATGGTAACTCTCCATTTAACAATTTGAGGGACTGCCAAACTGGTTTCCAAAAAGGCTGTGCCGTTTTACATTCTCAACAGCAGTGTGTGAGGGCTCCACTTCTCCACATCCTCCCTAACACATTACTGTCTGTCTTTTTTATATCAGCCATGCTAGTGGATGTGAAATGGCATTTCGTTGTGGTTTTCACTTGCATTTCCCTAATGACTAATGATTTTGAACATATTTTGTTGCTTGTCAGCCATTTGTGTATCTTCTTTGGAGAAATTTCTATTCAGATTTTTTTGCCCATTTTAAATTGAGTTATTTGTCTTTTTATTATTGAGTTGTAAGATTTCTGGATACAAGTCCCACATGAGATATGTGATTTGCAAATATTTTATTCCACGGTGTGGGTTGTCCTTCCACTTTCTTGATGTCCCTTGAATCACAAAAGTTTTTTGTAAATTTTGATGAAGTCCAATTTATTTTTTTTCTTTTGTTGTTGGGCTTTTGATGTTATATCTAAGAAGGCTTTGCCTAACCCAGCTCCATGAAGAGTTACTCCTATGTTCTCTTCTAAGAGTTTTATAGTTTTAGCTCTTACCTTTAGATCTCTGATACATTTGGAGTTAATTTTTGTGTGCAGTATAAGGAATGGGTTCAGCTTCATTCTTTTGCATGTGGATATCCAGTTGTCCCAGCACAATTTGTTGAAAAGAATATTCTTTCTGTGTTGAACAGACCTGGCATGGAATAGATTTTTAGATGTCATCTTACATTTTCACTTGATGCTACCCCAATTCCTTTAAACATCTGTTTATCTTCTTTCATCTTTTCTGGCCCCATAGTTCAGGCACCATGGTCAGACCCTCCCACAGGTGATCTGTCTTAACATGGGCACTAGTGTATCTATAACCCAAAGAGAAGCCACCCTCTAATCTCCATGTGTATTAGTCAGGATAGACCACGCACTGTAACAAACACCCCCCCTGCATCTCAGTGGCCCAACACAATAAAGGTTTCCCTCTCTCTCTCTCATCACATCCATTGTGAGTTGCTGGCAGGGGGAGGCATCCACACAGTCACTCAGGACCCAGGTTCTTTCCATCCGGTGCTTCTGTGCCCCTGTGGCCTCTTAATCCTTTTCCAGGTTGGAGGAGCTTGTGGGAACTTGTGATATGCATCACTCCTGCCCACTTTCCGTTCCCCAAAATTCAGTCATATCACCCAAGTGGCTGCAAGGGAAAGAGAAATCAGACTTACGGTTTGCTGGGAGGAAAAGGAGACAGAATTTGGTGAACACACAGCAGTCTTCCATACCATCAGTTTTAAGAATTGTGTGTAGCTGTGTGTTTACTTCTAAATTCTGTCCAGAACCATCCACTTCCAACCTCCTTCTTCCACTTTTGGTGATAGGGGAACATCTCTCCTCTCTGGAGGCTCACATTCAAGTCAGTGAGCCTGTGTGGAGGGAAGTTGCTGGTTTGAAGAAAGGTGAAGGTCTGTGTGAGCAGAAGCGAGGAGCAGAAGTGATGGGAGATGCAGTAGGAACTGAGGTATAGGAGGGAGGGAGCTGATTTCCTGAAACATGAGCTAAAGGGGATCTGAAACCTACATAAAGGCAAATCCTTGGGCACTGGATATGCTAAGGTTACATTCTGTCTCTATGAACTTGGATCTAGCAAATGTCCATTGATTGAATGTCATAAATGTCAGACCGAGGGCTCATGAACAAATGTAGCGTGAAGACAGAGGAGGTTTCGCTTCTTCAGAAAGAACTCCTGGGAATTAAATTTTATAGTCCTCTGATCAAACTGTCCTTTTTTCTCCTATTCATATGAATCACGACTTTTTCCTTGTCTCTACTATATTCTTCTGCCGAAACTCAAAACCTTTCTGTGACTTTGCCATTAATGGAAATGAAGAAGAGGCAGCCACACTGCTCCCAAAGGAGTCATGTATTTTATTTTATTTTTTAAAACTATTTATTATTTATTTTGGCTGCGCTGGGTCTTATGGGCTTCTTAGCTGCGGCATGCATGTGGGATCTAGTTCCCCGACTGGGAATTGAACCCAGGCCCCCTGCATTGGGAGCATGGAGTCTTACCCACTGGACCACCAGGGAAGTTCCCAAAGGAGTTGTTTAAAAAATGAAGAGAATTTAGGTCTCTCCTTAAGCCATCTGCTGTCCAAGTTAATAAGTCCCAATCACTTTGGCTTTGGAATGGCCCCAAGTCCCCTGCCCCTCACTCTAAGTTAGGGCCCTAAACGTGAGCCAATGCCCATGGAAACATTTTTGCACCTCTGCAAAGGCTCACACTGCTACCAGCATTTCAGGAGCCTCACCCACGGATGCCACCCGTCTCTTGTTATGGGTCAGTGATTTCCTCCTTCCCTACTGATCTTGAATAATGTTGGCTGTGGTGGGTGTCTCCTTTCCTCTACAGCAGGATCCTCTCTGCCCTTTGAACTCTTTCTCAGGACACACCCTTTACCTGAAACACCGCTTCACGTCTAGCTCAAAACCCCCCTCCTACCACTATTAAAATAATTCCAAAATCAGACCTCTCTGTCAAAGCCTTTCCCAATAAGCTGGACCAAGGTGATGATTTCCTATCCCACTCCTCACCCCCCATCCAAAACCCATCTTGTCTGGACTTGCTCTGCACACAACCACCCGAAAACTCTTGCACCATTCCCTTATTCATCCCATTTCACTAATTAACACACTTATTATTTGTCTTGGGCTGGTTGGCCCAGTCGTAGTTGTTAGTCTGAATCAGTGAGTTCCATCTGACACTGGAAGCTTTTAGAAGGGATCTTTGCATCCTTGTTTATAGCTGCTAATAATCATGTTCTGCTTTCAGGTCAACGATGCTTGATTCAGGTAAAAGATACTTGATTCAGATTCGGGCCAAATACACGAAACATCAGAACTGAAGTGATGCCTTTACCTCCCATAGTTCGTATGTTAACTAAAGGAAGGAACAGGAAAGCTGAGTGAAGCCAGCATTTATTAAGACCCTTTGTCATGTGCCCTGCCCTGTGTTTGGCGCTTTAAACATAGCGTCTTAGGGATTCTCACCTGAACCCAGTACGGGACGTATCATTGTGCTCATTCTTTAGACGAGGCTCAGAGAGGCTACGCAGTGCACCTAAAATCAAACCATAAGTTCTGGAGCCAATATGCAAATCCATATCTGTTGGAATTTCCCTGTTCCTGTGGCCGCCCTAAGCATGTATAGCAGGTATTATGATTCACCTTATTGCTTAGAATACAGAGCCTCAGAACGTCCTCTACATGTATATGTTGATCACAAGGGAGAGAGGAGGACAGTGAAAATCCATCTCTTCTACTAGAAAATTAATTCCAAATATATACCCTGCTGATGATGGGTGAGTGTTATAGTTTCATTCAGGTGCAAGAAAGAGAGCAAGTGTAATGAAATGTGTATAGAGATTGCATTTTCCCATATGTTAGTTCTAAATAGTATTTTCGTAGAAAAAAGGCCCTATGGGTCCTAAGAACAAATTTAGGACCCGATTCTTTCCCACATGATGGTAAGAATGGGTTGCTCTGGGGAAAGGTAACAGGCTACCGAGTATGGACTAAAGAGCCTTTAAAGGGTCCTTTCTTTGCACACGGCTGGGCTTGTCACGTTGTTTGCAGCCTAGAGCAGTGGACCCAGGGAGTGTACAGGGGTGAGAAAAGCGTTTTAGGAAAGATTCTAGTAAGGCCACAGTGAAAGGATGTTGGCTTCTGATTATTAGCAACTGAGAGCACACTCAGGACGTGTAGATGAAGTGTATTTTATTCCTGGTGAGGCTATTTCTGTCATTGGTCATGCCTTTTCCTCCCAGGTCCACTTCCCTCTCAAACACCAGTCGGGAGGGTGGAGAGGTGAGGGGTCGGAGGACATGAGCAGGGAACAATAACAGTTCTTCTGACATATTCCTTATGATTTCACCCTCAGATTTTCAAACTCTAAAAAATGTACTTGTTACTTTGAAGTTAAAATGATCTAAAACACTTAAGCTATGCAGCATGAATGAATTTAGACCTTTTCTTGATAGCAAGTTTCGATAGGAAAACAGGAGGACATCGGCCAAGGACAGGGTCGTATAATGTGTGTATGTGGGTGTGGGCTCGTTTACATGGTGGAGGAAGAATCCCCAGCAGCACGAAAGGGCAGGTCCCAACGTACATTTGCTTTTCAAACCATTGCTCGCATCACATTGCCAGTATCCCATTAGTCAAAGTTGCTTGGCCAGACTCAGAGTCAATATGAGAGGGAGCTATGCAAGGCCACGGGTTCGGGAGGATGTGAATCCTTAGGGGTCATTTCTGCAGCCATCTACCACACCGTGCTTTACAGAATATGCTACATTGTGTTTCATGCTCTTTGTATGAGCGCCTTTTTATTTTGGAATCGTGGGTTCTTAGTGTACCTTGATGACGGTGGCAGCCAGCCTCGAAAATGGTCTCCAGTGATTCTTGTTACCTGGTTTCGATGTCTCTGTGCACTCCCCACATTCAATAGAGTGACCTGCATAACCAGTAGGATATTGTGGCAATGACAGTGTGTGACTGTGAAGGCGAGGTCAGAAAAGACATTGCAGCTCTGTCTTGCTTACTTGGATCACCTGCTTCGGGAAAGTCATTCACCATGTTGGGAGGACACTCAATCAGTCGTATAAAGAGGTCCGCGTGATGAGTAATTGAGGCCTCCTACCAACCCCCAACACTGACTTGCCAGGCACATGAGTGAGTTATCTGAGAAGCAGAGCCTCTGGCCCTACTCAAGCATTCAGATTAGACTCTGCCCCAGCTGCCACCTTACAAGAGACCCTGAGCAAGAACCACCAGTGAAGCCTTTCCCAAATTCCCGACCCATGGCAAGTGTGAGATAATAAATATTCATTGTTGTTTTAAGCCACTAAGTTTGGGGATCATTTGTAATGTAGCAGTAGTTAACTAATACAATGACCAGCTAGCTTTATTTAGAGAAGAGTTAAAAGGTCTGAATTAATCTCTGTCGTATTTTGATTACATAGAAAAGTTAAATTTATTTGTCTTAGATACCGAGCTTCCCTAAAGGTGAAATATAATTTGCCTTTTAGATAAAGGATATTTTCAATAAAAATTAAATGAATAACTGAAATTTACATCTTGTGCCAAACATGTCTAGCATCATGAAATGTATAGTTCCCTCTAGCAAATGAAAGTAACAAACCTTTGCTTTACTTTTATGCAAAAGAGATATATTTTAAATTATAGGGAGCTAAGGAATTTAGCTAAAACAGTGTATCCATGGGGACTTCTAAACTTTCTTCAAACAAATCCTAGATATAAATATGGCTTGTGGGGATTCCCTTGGGAAATCGCCTAACTCCTACTCTACTGCTCAGTACATGATGTGCTCTCAATAAATAGCGCTGAGTCATTGGAGATTTAGGCATTACAGCATGGTACTGCTTCTCCCTCCTCCTCTGTCTCCACCTTCTTTTACAGTGTCAGGAAATGCATATACAAATGCAAAATGGTCTTCAGAATGATAAAACTTGCCCCTACATCAAAAGCTTTGGCTTTCAAATACCTGAACCATATAGTTTCACCTTCTTCATCTACAACAAGATGCAATTCACCTGAACTCTTCCTTCCAAGTACTGTCATAGCCATTAAAACATAGCCTAACCTTGGAGGGCATGTTAATTGCCAACAACAGAATTTATACCATAGACTTACTTTGATCGTACTAGTGATGGTACAACCTCTTCCCCCATTTTACGTCTCTTTCTGTTTCTTCTTATGCTGCTTTTTCACTTTTGAGAGAAATCCACATTTGTATCTCCAGTATCCTTTCTCCTCTTCTGTAGAGACTTCTAAATCTTGAGAAATTAAAAATCCAATTATTTGTGGCTAAGTAATATAGATGAAATATAATCTTGATTATCTTACCCTAACTTTAGAACAGTCATACCTGTGTTTTCTTTTTAAGCTTCTGAAGCTTCATTTTAAATGTTTTTTTTTTTTTTTTTTTTGGTTTATTTTTGTTCTTGTTTTCCTGAGCCATTTTCTTTACTTTTGGTCTGGAAGCTACACGTTCTGCATCTTCGGAGCTACTCTCTGCCTCTTTTCCCTGTTCTGACTTCAGGGAAGCTGGATACTTCAACTCTGTCCTGTTTTTTTTTCTTTGACGGTGCCTTGGGGTTCAGGAATCTCTAGGTCGGAGCCCTCAGGTGTAAGGTGGGTCTGGGTCTTTGTGTTTTACAGGTTCTCTGGCTGCTTCCTTATTGGACTCTTCATTCAGCCTTTCTTCTTTTCTATCATTCATCTATCATGTTACTTTACAGTATCACTCATCCCTTTTACTTTAGCTACATCTATTTAAATATTAAGTAAATTACTCACTGGCCATTCTTGCGACTAGAATGGGCTTCTTTTCAGTGTCTCAGGGAATTTACTAGGTTTTCTCGGGGCCTCCTCTGGTAGATTATTAAGAAACTAAAATGGTTCCCGAGAGTTTGTTACTGTGTATAACACTAAGCTTTTTGTTTTCTTCTTTTTAAGATCTGGACTTACCTAAATAACTTTTGCTGCTTGTTCTTTTGTTTCAAATTCCACAAAGGCAAATCCCACTGGACCTCCAGTAGACTTATAATATGGTATACTTATATAAACAACATTGCTACATTTCCCAAATACTCTTCAATTCAGCTGTGATTCACAGTTTTTGGAAAGTAGTTCCTATGATAGATTAGAAGCAGTGTTAAATATGTAAGGCCTTAGTAATCAACTATACCCCAATAAAATTTTTTTTAAATCTGTAAGGACTTAGTAACTATGAAGACTAAGCTTTTCACAAATCCTTTATCTTAGAAGGGAAATAAATTTTAACTTGAATATTAAATATAGATAGTCTACATCTATACCCATATCTATCTTTATCATATATATACATACATATCTACCGTATGCATATACGTACACATCTGTCTCCTAACCTGGCAAATATTTTTAGTGTTTGTTTGTTTGTTTTAAACATTTATTTGGGTCTTAGTTGTGGCACACAGGATCTTCGTTGCAGCATGCGGCATCTTCTTAGTTGAGGCATGAGGGATCTCTCGTTGTGGCATGCAAGATCTTTAGTTGTGGCATGTGGGCTGTTAGTTGCAGCATGCGGGATCTAGTTCCCTGACCAGAGATCTAATCCGGGCCCCCTGCATTGGGAGCATGGAGCCTTAACCACTGGACCACCAGGGAAGTCCCCTTTAGTATTATATTATAAGTAGTACATGGAGATTAAGAACTCAACTTTTAGAGTCAAATGGAGGTGGAGTTTAATCCTGGTTCCTTCATTCACTAAAGTAACTTCTCTGAGTTTTGGTTGCCTCATCTCTCGTTGGAGATAATAATGCAGACAATGCAGGATTGTTGTGGGGATTATGTGAGGTAACATCTACAAAGTACTTAGCTTTGTACCTGTGCTAATCAGTGGTATCTGCCGTTCTCTTCTTGGCTGGCTATGCTATGTTTTTTGACTCTTCCATGTGCATTAGTTTTGTGCTACAAAAGATGCTTTCAGAGTAAGAAATTTATTCAGGTATTGTGCTGATGATCTGATACTAACTTTATACTCCTGGACACAATTACAACTCTTTCTATCTGTAAAATATGCCCCCCAAGTTGAAATATTTAATAATTAGAGATTCTTTCATAAAACATAGTCATTTAAAAAAAACAAGCTTGGGGCTTCCCACGTGGCACAGTGGTTAAGAACCCACCTGCCAATGCAGGGGACATGGATTCGAGCCCTTGTCCAGGAAGATCCCACATGCTGCGGAGCAACTAAGCCTGTGCACCACAACTACTGAGCCTGAGCTCTAGAGCCCACGAGCTACAGCTACTGAGCCCGTGTGCCACAACTACTGAAGGCCGCGTGCCTAGAGCCCGTGCTCTGCAACAAGAGAAGCCACCACAATGAGAAGCCCGTGCACCACAACGAATAGTAGCCCTGCTCGCTGCAACTAGAGAAAGCCCGTACACAGTAACGAGGACCCAATGCAGCCAAAAATAAAAATGAATAAATAAATAAATTAAAAAAAAAAAAATCCAAGCTTATCCTAGTTGCCAGTTCTATGCATCACATGGAATCCAGACTCTCCCTGCTTGGAATACTTGGGCGGGTAGAACTTATTTGCAGGCTCAGTCTGGCCATATCTTACATGGAGCTTTTTATCATGTATTTATTCATTCAAGAAATGAAGGAGAGAAACACCAAGATAATCAATGATAAAGAGTTGATATGCCCAACCTGATCCCAACCACAGCCCCAGTTCTGTCTTCTGTCTACAAGTTGCCCAAACATTGTCTAATGCCGCCTGGATGTGGAGAAAAGAGCAAGAGAGGTGGCCGGGAGCAGGTGTGCCACTTGGGAAGCTGTATTTCCTCCATTTGACACAGAAAGGATACAAGGATTACCTATGGGTTTTGTAGGCAGCTCAGTAGATGGCCAGACTTAAGCTTTCTTCAGGTACCTACCTGGGTACCTGAAGGTGGCTGTGGTGGGGACTGTGGCTGGGAGAGCCCACACTTGAGCTGGAGCCTGACCTCCATGCTAGGGAAGGTGCAGCAGAGAAGGCCAGCTGACGGCTCGTCTGGAGAACCCACGGATGTGTTCGAGAAGGCCCAGCATGTGGACCCTGCCACACAAATGGCCAGGCTGTATGGAGACGGAGGAGGCTGCCCTGCCCACCCTGCTCTATCCCCTGTCTGGACCCAGCAGGCCAGGTGCAGGGGAGAAGGAGAGAGAGAGAGGGTTCACAGACCGTGGCCCCATCCCCTACACTGTACTGCTGGGGGAAGAGGAGAAAAGCTTTGAGTGGACTATACGGTTAATATTTTTAAAAGAAAACTTTTAATTATGGAAAATGTCAGACATAAAGATAGAATGGAAAAGAATAGAGTAATGGCTCCCATCAACCAGCTTCATTAACTATAAACTCCCAGCCAATCTTATTTCCTCTATACCTTCCAACTTCCCCACCCCAAATTATTTTGAAGCAAGTCCCAGCTATTATACTCTTTCACCCATAAATATTTTAGTATCTGTCTCCAGAAGATAAGGACTTAAAAATAACCATTAGATTCCTGAACATTCTCAAACATTCCCTGACTGTGTCATACATTTTTATGGTTTATTTGAATCAACATCCAAATAACTCCATGCATTGCAACTGGTTTTTTGTCTTTTAAGACTCTCTTAATCTATGGTTTCCTCCTCCTTCTACTTTTTTTTTCTTTGCAATTTATTTATTAAAGAAACTCCACTGTTTTTCCTGTAGAGTTTCCCACAGTCTGGATTTTGCTGATTGCTTCCATGTGATGTTGTTTATCATGTTCCTCTGTTCCTGCATTTTCTGTAAATTGGTCATTAAACCCAGAGGCTTGATCAGACTTAAATGGGTTTGATTTTCTGGCAAGACTTTTTCATAGGTGATGGTATATTCCTCCTCAGGAGGAATGTAATATCCAATTATCTCTTTCTCTTTTTTTAACATATGAAACTTACCATCTTAACCATTTTTAAGTGTACAGTTTAGGAGTGTTAAGTACATTCACACTGGTGCACAGCCAATCTCCAGAATTTTTTTATCTTACAAAACTGAACCTCATGCCCATTAAATTACAACTCTCCACCCCCCTCCCCCCAGCCCCTGGCAATCAGCATTCCACTTTCTCTCTCTATGAATTTGACTACTCCAGACATCTCATTTTCTTATTTTAAAAGGCTGGACTCAGATCCCAGAGGAGATTTATGTGTGAAGGATCCTACAGAAGAACAGCCAGGCTGCACAGAGAATATGTAAGCACAGGCTGGCAAGACGTAGACTAGGGGACGTCCAACTAACCAAGAGCAGCATTTTGGGAATCCAGGGAGAAAACAGAGACCATTGAGTAAATGGGATGCTTTCAGCTTGCAGCTGCCCCAACAATGAGACAGGGAAAGCCAAGGACAGACTGGGAGAGGAGTTAGATTCCAATGTCCCACCCAGAGAAGAACTAGCCAGTGGCTGTTGGAACACTATTAGGGAGCAGAGAGATGCAGGCTGGCTTCAGCAGCAGCTGGAAAAGACTCAGCTGAGAGGGCTCAGCTTAATGAGCCTTTCCATTCAAACAGAGGCTGAATGGTGAAAGAGCAGGTCGAAGTCCAAGACAAATGTTTCTTCCCATCCTGACTTGAAAGAGGACACATTGCTGGAGCCTGATAGTATGGCTAGAGGCAGTCCCTCTGTTTGCCAATAAATGCTCGGTCCTCCTACAGCTGATACCCAGGGAGGCGGGGCTGGGTGACCCTTTCAAAAGAGAGGCTGCATCCAGCACACTTAGGCCAGTCTTTCAAAAGGCTTGAAGATTATCTGAAGTGCAGGTGCCCAGTGTTGCAACCAAAGTCTCAGATTTTCCAATCCTGGTGCTATAACCTGGGAAGCACAAGTGAGTTCCTTGGTTACCTCCTTAAAATCCTGTATTAAGGGGAGGTGGTGACAGGAGAATTCATTTGTTCATTCTGTGTACTCATATGGGAATGCTAATGTATGAATTTTAGCCACCAGAACAAATGACTAACACTCAGTGTTGCAGACTGTTTTTTTCTTTCTTTTTTTATTGAAGTATAATTTACATACAGTATCAGATTAGTATATCATATTGATTCGATATTTATGTACATTTCAAAATTGTCACCATACAGAGTTATTACAATATTACTGACTATATTCCTTATGCTACTCATTCCATCCCCGTGACTTACTTACTTTACAAGACTTTTAAAATTTTCCATTTCTAGCGACTTACCCAGTTTCTCATCCCAATCATGCCACCTACTAGCTGTATGGCCATGGCCAAGTCACTCAACATCTATGAGGAAAATAAGTAATACCTATCCCACAGAATTGTTTTATCAAGTGAAATTGTATATGTGAAGTTAATTTATTAACTGCGTATTACCAAAAGTTTAGATTTTATTTTAATCCTTAAAAAAATACATTTTATCAAATTATCAGTAAAGTCCTCCAATGGCTTCCCATCACCCTAGAATAAGATTTAACCTCCTTACCTGGCCTAAGAGTGTATGTGATTTGGCCCCTGCCTAGTTCTCTGGCCTCATGCTTTACCACCCTCTTACTCACTTTCATACACAGATTCTCACCACACTGAACTAACCGGCTTCTGTTCCTTAGTCATTCCAATATTGTTGCTGCCTCAGGGCCTCTGCATGTGCTCTCCCTCCCACCTGGAAGGCTTTTCCTGTGGCTCGAGTCTCCTCCCCAGTCTGCTCTCAACTCAAATATAATTTCATCTGATCGGTCATCATATCTAATGCTGTCCCCTGACGTGTGGACAGTCTCTATCACAGTAAACGATTTTCTTTTTGAAATGATCACTCTCTTATTTAGGTATGTTTTACTTGTCATTTATGTTCCCTACCAAAAGGGACGTTAAGACTAGAACTTTGCCTTCTGTATCTCTCATCTAGAATAGTGCCTCGCCCATAGGAGGATTTTAATAAATATTTGTAGGACAAACTAATTACTGCTAGGGAAATTCTTTACTTAGACTTCTAAGTAGTGTCATTTATGGAAGCAAAATACATTTCAAACTTAATAATTTTATATCACAAAGAATCTGATTCTTCAAGCCTATATATATATATATATATATATTTAATCAATTATATTTGTACCAAACATGTTAATTTGTAATCTACTTTTTTATCAGTGACACTGAATGTTTCTTTTACAACATCATTTTTCACAGTGACATGTGGATGTACCACAGTTTATTTAACCAATTCCCTGTGGTGCGCGTATTGAGAAATGCTGGGTTAAAGGGCCACTGACAAATATCCCAAGTTTCCCCCCAGAAAGACTGTGCCAATTTACATTCCTACAAAAGGTACAAAAGAGATCCGTTTTCCTGAACGCCTTCCAATACTAAATTTATCATTAGTAAAACAAAACAAAATGTTTGCTAATTTGATAAGTGAAAAAAGTATCCCACTGTTGCTTTAGTTTGCATTTCTTTAATTACTTGAGTGTTGGAACTGGTTTTCTTTGCCTTTTTATCATGTTGTATTTCTTCCCGTATGAATTGTTGCACCGTTTGTGTGTGTGTTGGGGTGGAGCGTAGTTCGTTGTTCTTGTTGCTGATTTTCTATTGTAGTGTTCATCTTTTGATTTGCAAGAGATCTTTTTATGTTAAGGCAATTAACCTTAGTCACAAATTACAAATATTTTCCCAATATGTTGCTTGCTTTCTAATTTTCATTTGTGGCCTGAGGCCATATAAATCTCTAGCTAGGTTTATATCCTGGAACCTAAGCCAGCCAGGAGGGAAAGTTTACCTCAGTGATATCTAAGTCCCAGCCTAGAAGGCCTGGGTCCCTGGATAACACCAGGCCAGGCCAGGGAGTCTGACATGTCAAAATAATTCAGGATGAAAGCTTCCCAGGACAACCTCTAGAACAACTCGCTCTATTTACTTACTGGTGGGCTTATGGGCTACCCTCTGCCTCTGACCCAAAGTATTTAAAATTTAAAGTAGTAACTCTTAAAAATCCCAAGGAATGAAGCTATAATGGTGAAATAACAAGGAGTAGATATTAAAAAAAATTTTTTCCTAACTATCTTATTTACTTTTTTCCATAAAGCAGTCTTCCTTTGCCTTCTCATAAAGCCAATGTGCACTAGAGGCCAGATCTGGGGGGCAGACGTTCCTGGTGAGAAATATTTGTGTGTGTGTGTGTGTGTGTAAGGGTGTAGGGGAGGACATCACCTTCCATCTCCTAATGAACATATTTTTTTATGAATTTATTTATTTTTGGCCGCGTTGGGTCTTCATTGCTGCTGCGCGTGGGCTTCCTCTAGTTGTGGCGAGCGGGGGCTACTCTTCGTTGCGGTGTGCAGCCTTCTCATTGTGGTGGCTTCTCTTGTTGCGGAGCACGGGCTCTAGGTGCGCAGGCTTCAGTAGTTGTGGCACATGGACTTCAGTAGTTGTGGCTCGCGGGCTCTAGAGGGGAGACTCAGTAGTTGTGGTGCACGGGCTTAGCTGCTCTGCAGCATGTGGGATCTTCCCAGACCAGGGCTCAAACCTGTGTCCCCTGCATTGGCAGGTGGATTCTTAACCACTGTGCCACCAGGGAAGTCCTTTTTTTGTTTGTTTTGTTTGTTTCTTTCTTTCTTTATCGTCTAGTTGTGACACGAGGGCTCTAGGGCGAACGGGCTCAGTTGTTCCACAGCATGTGGGATCTTCCCAGACCAGGGATTGAACCTACATCCCCTGCATTGGCAGGATTCTTAACCACTGTGCCTCCAGGGAAGTCCAAAAATGATCATTTTTGATAAAATGCTTTTCCAATAAATACATACTGAAGTGAAAGTCCCTCACCCAGGTGAAGCAGCCTCTCTGTGTAGCATGATTGCTAAACCCCACTGCCCATCTATTTTTTTTTTTTTTTTTTTTTGCGGTACGCGGGCCTCTCACTGTTGTGGCCTCTCCCGTTGCGGAGCACAGGCTCCGGACGCGCAGGCTCAGCAGCCATGGCTCACGGGCCCAGCTGCTCCGCGGCATGTGGGATCTTCCCAGACCGGGGCACGAACCCATGTCCCCTGCATCGGCAGGTGGACTCTCAACAACTGCGCCACCAGGGAAGCCCTCCCACTGCCCATCTTGTGTCCAAAACTTCTGGAAGACAAGTGAACCTTTCCTTATTCCAGTGAAACTTCTCTTGGGGTATAAACCTCCTTCTCTCATCCTGTCACCCTTGGTCAGCACTCCCACTGCCCTGTTTTGAGCTCTTGGGACTAAGTCCCCTCTGAGCCGTCCCACCTCTGGACTAAATGAAGGCTACCGCAGCCTTGACCTTCCCACCCAGCCCAGGGCTTACGTTCCCAAACCTCTCCCTGGCCCGCTCCCTTTGTAACCTTGTATTCATGTCTGTTGGTTCTGCTTTGTGTCAAGAGTGTCACAGAAGGGGGTAGAAGATGAGGTATAAGGTGCCGGGCAGGAGGACTGTGAGAAAATAAATAGCTGACGCCCAGGAGTGATACTCCACCAGGTCAGATTCTGATTTCCTCTGCTGCCCGAGGTCTCACTGACGTTCCAGGGAACCCCTGGCTACTTGGCGGGGGTCTTCCTAGGGCAGAAAACCTGGTGGCGTCAGCAAGATGGGACCTAGTGTGGTGAGGGACTGTGGCCTTCTCAGCTGCGTGAAAACACCTCGGGGGCAGCGTCTCAGGCTAAATATGGTTCCCTTCCTGAGGCGTGTAGCAAGAGTCATCAGTGCTTCATAAACAGGGCGACATAAATGCTCGACATGCGTGTTTTATTAAGAGCGTGTGCTATGCAGAGGCTGAAGTTTGCTATGTGCCAGGCATGCCACATAAATCCCCGTCCTCGCTATTCTGTTAACACGCCACCTCCAGCTGTTTTAGGCTTCTTGTTGGATTGGCTAGTGTGCACCTACGGAGCTGGAACAGTGCTTCAGAACACCAGACTTGTCATTAATCTACCTTTCCTTAATCACAAGGCATTATTTAAAAACACAGGTAGTATTCACTGTCCATGCTCCATTCCCTCCTTTTACTTGTCATTTCCTATAGAATCCAGCCCATCGGCCTCTGTTCGTTAGGTATAAATGTGTTTCCACCTGTGGCCCAGCAAAAACCCAATTCCAGCTGTTCGTTGGTATTTGCTATTTCATTGGCTGTCGCTTGTGCCCTGGGGCACTGTGGCCTTTCTTTTTTTTTCAAGGTAAAATGAGCTATGTTTTGAGTGCTTGTATTTCTCTTGTAGCAGACACATAGCGGGACTCCTGGAAGAGATACACAGGGACCTGCTGGAGCTTCTCCATTACAAAGCTGTTCAGACCCCACAGAGCCGAAGGTTTCAGAACAATTTCGAAAGTGAAACGAACCTTACCCTCAGTTGTACAAAACACAACTTCCCGTAGCAGGAATCAGAAGCGAAACCACCTGCCGTCACACACAACATCAATTCAAAAGTATTTTATTGGGAAACTACTGTGTGCAGATCATTAGTTGCAGTTCGGAGGAATCTCAATTCATAGAGATTGAGATTAGTAGAAACTGGTAGGAAAAGAAAACCATTTTCCAATGTTCATCCTTCATATAAGCAGGTTCTACCTTTTTCAAGTTCTTTAGAGTAGAATAACCTCGTAAGGGATAGTTCACAAATATTTCCCCAGTCAGCCTGCCCTGCTCCCTGGATTTCTTAGCTGACCCTCTCATCTTTAGGGTCTGTCCAGGCCTGGAGAAAGAAACACCAAGAGGAAGAAGAAACTCAGGCTCAGAATAGAGCACCATGCCACCAAAACCTCATCCAATTCCCCATTTTGCGTATTCCGTCCTCATTTCCTTTGTATGTTTTGCCTTAATCTCTTGCATGTTTTCCACCCTCTGGCATTTCTAACAACTCTACCCCTCTCCCTGCCAACAACATCGTCAGTATGTACAAAGTTTGCTGATGATGCCACAGGGGAAATTAGATTATAACAGAGTGTCATCTGACAAACCAAGAGATTTCAAAACCCTAGCCAGGCAGACTCTCAGAAGTAATTTTTGTTATGATGTATTTTATGATCTCTTGGAGTTTATAGTATTGGGATTTGACTTGTAATTGCCCTGGAATTAAGTTCTGTTAATTCCAGGGCAGAATAGAACTTGTGGCATCAAGTTTTCTACTGTTTTCTACTGTAGATTCCAGAAAACCAAAGACCACGATATGTGGTTTTGGTGGCCTGCTTTGAAGAGTGACACGGGCACTTAGGTGCAAATGCACACTGTTGGAGGATACGGTCCATGGGAAATTGGCTGAGATAACCTTTATTCACCCACGTCTTGGTGGTTAGTATAAGGAACGGTATAGGGAAAAGGTACTTTCATTTATTTGTTAACGTATTTAATACGCGCTGTTTTTTGTAGAGAGATTTAGTACCTAGTGAGCACTTACGATGCAGAGCAGTCTGCTGGGTCCTGCACGGGAGTCGATCCAAATGTCCTGGTCTCTGCACTCACGTGCCTGATTCAGGATGGAGTCAACGCCAGGGGCTCAGACACCGCAATGCCAGGCAGAATGCGACTTGTGTAAATGACAGGGGTGGGAGGGGCCCCCTTCAGCTGGTGTGAGGAGGGCCAGCTATGCGGTTAAGGAGGCACGTGTCCAGGCCGAAGGCAGCGGAGAGGTGAGCAGAGGAGGTCCACGGCTGCCGAGGCCGGGCCTCAGGTGAGGCTGGAGGGAGGGCCCGGTGAGAGGGCGGGACGGGAGAGGAACACAGACAGGAGAGCCGACACAGGACTTGTCTGGTGACCCGTTGCAGAACGCAAAGATGAGGGAGAGGGCAAAGCTCACTGGGCTCAGCTCGCAATAATAATAATAACAGTAACAAGGACCCTTATAACAGTAACAAGGACCCTTTTTTTGGGGGGGGGGGGGTACACGGGCCTCTCACTGTTGTGGCCTCTCCCGTTGTGGAGCACAGGCTCCGGATGCGCAGGCTCAGCAGCCATGGCTGGCTCACGGGCCCAGCCGCTCCGCGGCACGTGGGATCTTCCTAGACCGGGGCACGAACCCACGTCCCCTGCATCGGCAGGTGGACTCCCAACCACTGCGCCACCAGGGAAGCCCCGCAAGGGCCCTTTATTGAACCTTTCCTATGTACCAGGCACTTCACTTTCCGTATATCAAGGCTAAGTGAATCCTCCTGCAGCCCCAGTTTACAGATCGGGACATTGAGGCCCTGGTCTCCTGGCTACTACATGTCTGAGCTGGGATTGAGCCTGGCAGGTCTGACCCAAGGCCGTGTCTTCTTCACTACGTCACGCTGCCGAGGGACTGTGCATGTGGTGGCTTCTGAGCGACCCTGCCCTGTGTTACGGCTGTTGGTTTACACGCCAGGCTATTCAGCCGTTTATGAATTCTGCCCAGCGATTTGGTCTCTGCAATGTTGCTGGATCTCGGTGTCCCGGGTCCTGCAGTTCGCCTGGCAAACAGCCTGAGCATAGAGCAGCTGCCCCCGTGTTGAGTCAACGCTGATGTTCGCTTAACTGAGAATCCCCGGTGAGCAGCAGCTCACACAACGCGCCTCCTGTCTTTTCCCAAGCAAGCCCGGGAGGCCTTGGGGTGCCCGGATTCCACACCCTGATTTCGCATCGCGGTTCTCACATCCCATGAGCTGAGCGCTGGGTGTTGATGAGGCTGGAGCCCTGGCTGCCGGACCCTGGCAGAAGCTCTTTTCTCTCCGCTCTGACTCCCAGGCTGCAACGGGTGTGAGGGCTTCCCTTTCTGTCTGCAGAGTGGACAGCGCCCGCCAGGAACCCCTGGTGGACCCCCGCACAGGTGGGCCCTCTGAGGTGGCCGGGCCCTCACAGCTTGGGGGATGCATGTCTCCTCATGCCTGGATGGCTTCTCTATCCTCAGGCAACGCCTGGCCTGCTGCGTCTCCTGGGTGCTGGGACAGAGCGCATCCGTACCACCGTCACTGCGTAATCCATCTCCCCCTGAACGGGAGCTCCGTGAGGGCTGAACTGTTTCTAATTTAGCTGAAAACCACAGTCCCGGCACCGGATTTGGCACTCAGTGGCATTCCATACATATTTGCTGGCAGAACAAGACTGGAGTGTCGGGTGAGGTAAAGGGACATGCTTGCAGGCTGTATGGGTCTGGGCCACGAGAACTCTGGGGGGAGTTCAGGCCCAGGGAGGGAACTTTGCAAACACAAATATTGAGAGGATATCTGAACCACTGAAGGGATAGCGGGTGAGAAAACAAGAGTCAGGACATCCCAGGACGATTCAGAGAAGGGAACGGACAGGCAAACATTTCTGAATTTTTAGATTTGAAGGATTCCAAATAGAGGACAGCTGCAGGGCAAGGACAGGCTTCGTTTTCTAGAGAAGTTCAGTTAGTGCAGCACTAAACACATTTGCTGGAGACCTAGAAATACAAAATGAGTTTGAAGCCATATGAGTCAACACTGGGGTGAAGGGGAAGTAATATTTGCGCTCCCATTTTACCCCTGACCTTTCCTGTGCCTCTTTTTTTTGTTTTGTTTTTTCTTTTGACCACACCGCACAGCGTGAGGATCTTAGTTCCCCAGCCAGGGATTGAACCCTTGCCCCCCGCAGTGGAAGCTCGGAGTCCTAACCACTGGACCGCCAGGGAAGTCCCTCCTGTGCCTCTTTATATCATCCTAATAACTCGGGGAGTTGATTTTGTTACTCTCATTTTAAAGACAAGCCAATTTAGTCTCAGAGAAATTGAACCATTACCCAGCATCACTGAATGTGAAGTCTGGTATGCCGGGCTTCAAATGGCTCCGTGCTCCTCTCTTTAAGCTCCCTTCAGCTGTCCGCCCATCCCTGGGAGCTGCTAAAGAAATCCAATCTCAGTTCAGCCCAGAAAAGAGACAGGACTTCAGAGTCTCTTTGGGGGGGGGGGGGGTGTAAGGAGGGTGGGAGGTTGGCTCAAGAGGGAGGGGATATGGGGATATATGTATAGTAAAGCTGATTCACTTTGTTATACGGCAGAAACTAACACAACATTGTAAAGTAATTCTACTCCAATAAAGATTAAAAAAATGTCTCTTGGGGATATAACGTCCTCTGCTCTTAGGTCAAATGCTTTCTTTTCATTATCAAAGAGATTATCAAAGCGATCTCGGCTTGTGACTCTGTGTTTCCAGCCCCAGCAGACGGCTCTGTCGGCCCACAGAAGGTTCGTCCCTATGTTTTCCTGGCTCCGTGGGACCCTCATTTTGCATATCCTGCTTCTTATCTTCTGCTCTTTAACAAGTGGCCTCTTTTTTTAGTTAATTAATTTTTGGCTGCGTTGGGTGTTCGTTGCCGTGCGCGGGCTATCGCTAGTTGCGGCGAGCGGGGGCTACTCTTCATTGTGGTGTGTGGGCTTCTCATTGCGGCGGCTTCTCTTGTTGCAGAGCACAGGCTCTAGGTGTGTGGGCTTCAGTAGTTGTGGCACGCGGGCTTCAGTAGCTGTGGCTCGCGGGCTCTAGAGCGCAGGCTCAGTAGTTGCGGTGCACGGGCTCTAGAGCGCAGGCTCAGTAGTTGTGGCGCAGAGGCTTAGTTGCTCCGCGGCATGTGGGATCTTCCTGGGCCAGGGCTCAAACCCGTGGCCCCTGCATTGGCAGGTGGATTCTTAACCACTGCGCCACCAGGGGAGCCCACATGTGACCTCTTGACCTTTCTCCAATTCTCTTGCATCTTGAGGGTGAAGCTATCAAAAAAAAAAAGACTCACTAATTTGAAGCCATATAAAAACCTCCTAGAGTAAAGCAAATGCCTTTTATGAATAATCATATTAAAAAAGGAATTAATTTTATGGGATAATAAGTGCTGACATGCTGGCCTGGGGATAACATAATAATCATGCCCACACTCCCTAACCAAGTGGCACCATGGAGAGGGACGGCGACAGAAAGCCAGTGGCGTCCCAGTACTGCTCGCAGCGCATGTGACAAACAGAGCTTGTCGCTAACCAGGGAAGCTCACGGGAATCGTGGTGTCCTGGGTTCTTAGTGGGGGTTCATCACTTCGACACTTTTGTTTCTGGACTTCTGGTGTCATCGCCAAGAAATCATTGCCAAATCCATTGTCGAGAAGCTTTTGACGTATGTTTTCTTCTAAGAGTTTTAGGTCTTACACATAGGTCTTGATCCATCTTGAGTTCATTTTTTAAATTTATTTATTTATTTATTTTTAATTTATTTTATTTTATTATTTATTTTTGGCTGAGTTGGGTGTTCGTTGCTGCATGCAGTCTTTCTCTAGTTGCAGAGAATGATTGCTACTCTTCATTGCGGTGCGCGGGCTTCTCATTGCCGTGGCTTCTCTTGTTGCGGAGCACAGGCTCTAGGCGTGTGGGCTTCAGTAGTTGTGGCACGCGGGCTCAGTAGTTGCGGCTCACCGGCTCTAGAGCACAGGCTCAGTAGTTGTGGCGCATGGGCTTAGTTGCTCCACAGCATGTGGGATCTTCCCGGACCAGGGCTCGAATCCGTGTCCCCTGCATTGGCAGGTGGATTCTTAACCACTGAACCACCAGGGAAGACCCTTGAGTTAATTTTTGTATATGGAGTTAGATAAGGGTTCAATTTCATTCTTTTGCCTGTGGATATCCAGTTTTCCCAGCACCGTTTGTTGAAAAGACTGTCCTTTCCCCATTAAACGGTCTTGACACCCTTGTCGAAAATCATTTGACCATAAATGTGAGGGTTTACTTCTGGGCTCTCTCTAATTTTTCTTTTTCACCTCTACTGATTGGAAAAATACAGCATCCTATTTCTAATTCTTTAGTGGTTCTCAACCTTGAGTGTGTACCGAATGTCCAAGAAAACTTCCCAACAATACACACGCTGGGCTCCTGAACCCAGAGTTTCTGGCTCAGCAGCTCTGAGGTGGGGCCTGAGAATTTGCATTTCTAATAGAGTTTCCAAATAATGCTGAAGATGCTTTCACTTTAAGAACCACTGTTTCAGAGTAAGGATTTGTTAACTTTAGGGATTCAAGATATCTCTGAGTTTCTGATGAAAACTGTTAATCACCTCCCTCCCAAACTACACGTACCCATCAAATTGTGCGTTCAACTTTTGGAATTTGTAGTCCTTCCACCCAGTCCATGGATTCCCTTGGAATCCCGGTGGACCTCCAGTTAAGATCCTCTCCCTTAGAGGCTGGGTGTTTTATTGGGGGAAACGCTGGTATTAGGACACAGGCTCTGCAGCTACGATACGATAATGCTACAATAACCTGAGCATGCAACTCCGTTCATTCACTGATTGATTTCAACCCATTCATTCAATTTAGTCAGTAAATATTTCCTGAGCACTTAGCGTGTGGCAAGCATCGTGTTAGGCACTGAGGATAAAATCCAGCCTCCACGGTGGGCACATATGTGGCGAGTAGCAGAGATGTGGACCCACGGGCAATGACACCCCTCACGGTCAACGCAGCCTCAGGAGAGGGGCAGGTTAGTAAAGGCAGTCACAAACGCTTCCGCCCCAGGCCCTAACAAGTCCGAGGGGCAACTCCTCCTATTCTGGGGGTAGAAGCTGATGGTCCAGCTTCCAAGTTGTGTGCTTATTGCAGCCCTCGTTCTGGAGTGTGTGTGGTTCCTTCTCCATTTGATCTTAGTGTCATGGGGGCAGAAAAATGAGGCACTCAAACAAGAGGGTCATGGAGGGACTTCCCTGGTGGTCCAGTGGTTAAGACTCCACACTTCCACTGCAGGGGGCACAGGTTCAGTCCCTGGTGGGGGAACTAGGATCCCGTGTGCCACAGGGCGCGGCCAAAAAAAAAATTGTTTTTTAAGTTTTTTAAAAAAGGGGGTTGGGCTTCCCTGGTGGCACGGTGGTTGAGAGTCCGCCTGCCGATGCAGGGGACACGGGTTCGTGCCCCGGTCCGGGAAGATCCCACATGCCGCGGAGTGGCTGGGCCCGTGAGCCATGGCCGCTGAGCCTGCGCGTCCGGAGCCTGTTCTCCGCAACGGGAGAGGCCACAGCAGTGAGAGGCCCACGTACCGCAAAAAAAAAAACAAAAAAAAAACAAGGGGGTCATGGAGTTTCCCAGAGAAAGTGAAACCAAGACCCCATTGATGAACATAGACCAAGGGACATGGGGAGGGGGTAAATGTGTTCTGGGCAGTGAGAACAGTGTGTCAGAAGTCCTAACAGTGAAAGCCAGGTGAAAGCATTTGGGCTTTTTTATTCTCTAAAAAAAGGATGTGAGCCCTGAAGGATTTTAAGGAGGGGATGGAAGAGGCAGGGCTGAAATCATGGAGAGGTGTGACCAGTGCGGTTGCACAGGATGTGCACTTAGGGTGAGGTTCAATGCTCTATAGTTGCCGTCTTGGAATCCTTACGAATTTTATCTTTGACTTTGTGTTCTGTAAATAAAGGGACAACAGAGCGTGTCGGGGGGCTTGGAGCCTCTGCTCACGTGCGGTCCCACCTCTTCACCCCTCCCTGTCTCCCAGCATGAGTTCTTGCCCACCTGCTCCCTGTCTCTTGGTGGGCCTGCCCTGCGTGACTCCCCTTCCCCGTCCCTGCCCCCCCATGGCTCGTGCCCTCCACCTGGGGAGATGAGGGCAGGAGACCCTTCTTCCACCATCACCCTCCACCCCTGGCGGGGGCCTTGCTGCACACGTGTGAGAGCTTGGGTGCAGGTTCGAAGCATCTCAGGGCAGAGCGAGGCACTGGCACCCCACCTCGGGCTGGCAGCCCCATGGACAGTCTGTGGGCATCCCAGATGGGGCGTCTTGCCTGCCCTTGATCTGGGTACCAAGTACATCCCAGCGTGGACGTCGCAACCCATTGGGGGTCACCATGGGCCATGGGTTGGGACAGCAGAGTCTGTGAGAAGAGGAGATTAACTTCCCAGCCCCAGGCTGGCGCCCTGCATTGCCCTGGGCCCAGCAAGAGCTTTTAATTTCGTGAAGATGAACCCAGCTGCCATGTCAATGCTGTAGGTGCAGTGGGAAGGAGCCAGGGAGCGGGAGAGCGGCCAGAACACCGGAGCCGCAGGGGAGTGACCGCACTGCCAGGGAAGCGCCGGAGGGTAGGAGTGCCCGGTGCGATGACATGGCTGCTGTTCCGCAGCGATGGAGAGGAAGGAGTCAGGTGACTGACTTCCAACTAGAGCAACGAGGAGAGGATGCTGTAATTCACCCGCACGAGGAGGAAGACAGGAAAAGGTGTGAGTGGGGGAAAGGGACGTGGTGGGAAAGGTGGGGATTCTGTTTTGGACCCAAGGGTTCGTGTTGTGTGTGAACATGCAGCTGCCTTGGGGGCGTGTGAATCAGACGTGAGGTCCAAGTCGAAGCGTAGGTTTAGACATCGTCAGCGTACGGGGGATGATGAGGAATATGTGGGGTGACCTCCACCTCCTGCGTTCTTGTAAGTGATCCCCTCAGCCCTCTGGCCTCGCAATACCCCGATTTTTTCACAGCTCCGAAGCCCTTCGCGACGGCGATCCTTCGGCCGCCACACCTGTGGGTGGCTCCCCATCACCCTAATTCAGGGGCTATGAGAGCTGAACGGGGAGAGAGGGGGCCACATGACTTCAATCTGAGCGAGGAAGTGGGGGGAGGGGATCTGGGGGATGGGCTGGAAGGAGCCCCGGGAGAGTGAGGGCTAGGCAGGAGCTCAGGGATCCAGTCCTGAGGTCCAGACTCGATCCAGAAGGTTCTCACCTGGGTCACATGATCAGATCTGCGCTGTTAAAGGATGCCTGGGTTCTGTTTGGAAGTCAGGCAGCATCCTGGAGAGACTGAATGCAGGTGGGAGGTGGTGTGGAGAACGGGGGTGGGCGGTGGGCGATGGAGACCCTAGGGAATGGCATCAACAGGCCCCAGTGACTGACCGAGTACTTGACATGAGAAAGAGCTGGGCGTCCGCGGGGAAGGTGCCCAGCCTGGGTGGGGGGCTCGTCACCAAGACAGGGCTGCAAGGATACCAGCTTCACGTCATCAGTCTCTCCTCAATCCACGGCCGGTGGGGTCTTATCTCCACCACCACACTGCGTGTGCTGTTATCAAGGCCCCCAGTAACAGCCAACACGACAGCCCGACAGCAAGCCCGGGTCCTGATTTCACTTCTCGGGGGCACTGACCACTGGCCACCCTGACCGATACTGGACGGAAACACCACAGACGTATCCACCACGTCCCAACCAACCCATCGCCTCCCTCCTCAAACCCACCGCTGTCTTGTATTCCCTTTGGAGCAAGGTACCCACTCGGGAACCAGGATCCAATCAGAGCTCTGCGGGTCCCTCTCATTCACCCCCCTCATCTCACGAGTCATGAAATCCTGTAGATTCCATCTCCCAAACATGTTTGAAATCGGACAGTCCTGTTCGTTCACAGCTCCACCCTCCTGGTTCAGGCCCTCATCACTTCTCACCAGGCTTCCGCCTTCCTTTCTCCTCTCCCTGCCCTCCTGTGCTTGTCCTGTACCCTGCCACCCGAATTATTTGTTTCAAATAAGAATCTGATTCTGTCCTGCCCTGGTTAGAGTCTTTCAATGATTTTTTTTTAATAGCTTTCAAGACAAAATTCAGATGCCTTAGCTCAGCACACATATCTCTTCCTGATTGGACACTTTAGCATCATCTCTTGACTTTTCCTCACACCTCAGCTACATAGAATCCTCTCCGTCCTCTGACCTCGTCATGCACTTCCCTGCCTCTGTGTCTGTTACGATCCTCCTGGCTTGGAAAGTGTTTCCCACAGCTTTTCATCTAAAACCTAAATTCCATGGTAAGACAGGAATAAAGACACAGACCTACTAGAGAATGGACTTGAGGACATGGGGAGGGGGAAGGGTGAGCTGTGACAAAGCGAGAGAGAGGCATGGACATATATACACTACCAAACGTAAGGTAGATAGCTAGTGGGAAGCAGCCGCATAGCACAGGGAGATCAGCTCGGTGCTTTGTGACCGCCTGGAAGGGTGGGATAGGGAGGGTGGGAGGGAGACTCAAGAGGGAGGGGATATGGGGATATATGTATATGTATAGCTGATTCACTTTGTTATAAAGCAGAAACTAACACACCATTGTAGAGCAATTATACTCCAATAAAGATGTAAAAACAAACAAACAAACAAACAAAAAACCTAAATTCCATTTGACGCCTACTTGTCCTTCCAAATTCAGCTCGAGTCTCAACCATCCAGAAGCCTTCTCTGAGTTAAATGCCTCCCTTCCGGGCTCCTGTGTCACTGAGGTATCCCTCTGTCCCAGAGCTCACCAACAGCGCTATGTAATAATTACTTACCTGTCTGCTTCTCTCTTAAGCTAGTTTTGTCCCCTCCACATCAAATGTAGCATCTGGCATATAGTAGGTGATAAATAATCAAACGTGTGGCAGGGTTGCTAAGTCATGCCTGGCACCCTTTGATGTGTGGACAAAAACGTAAGGACTTTGGTCTATAAATAGCCTTACTTTCTCGTGCTGCCATCAAATGGTTACGGGGACATTTTTGAGTGGATGCCTGATGTGGGTTAAGGCTTTGTGCATCTGCTCATTTAAATTATTTCCTTAGGTCATGTTTTTCTTCTCTTGCTCAGTGTCTCAGACCACCTTCCCTTCCCCCGGCTTCTTTCCCCAAGATGGTATCTGCTGTTTGGGGGAGGGATGTGTGGCTTATTTGTCCCATGGGACTGGGGGGAGGGGGTCGCCTGGATCCCTGGAGATACACACACTGTGGCGTCCACTGGCCTGTGGTTAAAGTGCCTGTCTGGGAGCTATGGGATTAGACTCCAGGCTCTGTCTCCAGACTTGACCTGTATAAGAGCCCTTTCCGTGACTGTAGCATTAACTGCGGGGGTGGGGGGTGGTGGCGGATGCAGAAGGACTGATGTCTTGAGAGTAGCGCTGGCCTCTTGCTTTGATGTCAGCTGAAGATACTTCTTAGCCTCCAGTGGCACCTGGCAAGGTTGCAACATTTCTCTACAACTGAAAAAGAGAAGGTCCCTCGTGCCAGACAAGGAACTTTCCAGAGACCTGGCTAGCTGCTTCTTCCTCTCTAGTTAGCAGGGCACACAGGCAGAGTGGATTCTCCCTGGGGAGTCCTGCTCTGGACCAGCCGTCATCGGTGGACAGGGCAGGCAAGGGTGGGATGAAAAATCCAAGGAAAGAGTTCCTGGTCTTAATATTTCTAATGCTCTTCAAATAGCTACTTCCCATTAATGATCTGGATCAGGCAGCTGAGAATTCCCCTGTCTTTCTAATGTGAATCTTCCTAAAGGAGGGTAATTGAATAAATTAATTTAAAAAGTGAAAATAAAATAAAAAGTCCTTCGTTTGCGCAGTGGTCACCTGCCCCGCTTACCCCCGGGCCTGAAGTCTGCTGCCTGGTGAATTCCTGACCTGCCCTTTTGCTACAGGCAGTGACCCTAGCGGTACCTCCAACGGACTCCATCTCCCCGTATTTCCCATTGACTGCAGACACCTGAGTATCCTCCATAGGCAAGATCAGGGGTTGCAATTCCCAAAACTCAAGTCGCTGAGCCTTTTGCCCATGCTTCCCACAATACTTTCTTACTCTCGGTCTCTCTTCTAAATATTGCAAACAGGAAATATTTTGTCGGGCCTTATCTTCTGGGCATTTGGGTTATTAAGAGTGTTTACTGATGTTGACTGTGCCTTTTGAAAGCTGCTCTGCTTCCCCCAGAACTGTGACTCTGCTGCCCCTCATAGGACGCAGCACCCCCGGTAGGAAGTCAGCCCAGCAACAGCACGTATGCTACTGTGCCCCCAGCGGTGTTTAATCTGCATAAGAAACACCAACAACTTCCTGTTCCCAGGGGAAAGGATTTCACCTAACCTTCCCAATAAAATCTAGTAAATAGAGGTGTGAGTCATCTCATTGAGGGCCCTGAAGAAAGGGTCAATGAATAAAGACTGTTTTGTGAGTCATGTCACTAGACGAGAACCATCTGAAAGCGGTTTCCACAGAGGTGATCTGGGATATGCGTTGAACATTTCCTCTTCCTTTAGAACATGTGTCAGAGGAAGTTCACAGCTCTGGTGTGCATGGCGCTGTGGGGAAACACTTGTTCCCGGGCCCATTGTTTACACCTTCATCCTCGTGGTTCCCTGTCTTGTGGGTCCAGGATCGTGTTGGACCATCGTTTCATCCTTTGATTCTTTCCTGGCCCTGTAACGAGGCCCAGATTACACCCTGCATCCCACCTCTGTGTGCCCGCCTCATCACACACGCGTGACACGTTAGGACTTGGTCATTAAAACCTGTTTGGGCACCAAAGAGAGGAAGACCCAGAAATAATGGGGAAGTTTTGAAAGACACACATGGATCTGAGGCTAGAACTAATCTTGGAAGAGGCCTTGGAGCTGCATCTAGAGATTGTCTAGGCCATATCTAGAAGGATGAAAATGCTGGAGTTCGGAAGAAAGGAAGAGAGAGAGGAGGGGGTGGAGGCTGAGAGAGGGACATTGCTCAAGTAGGAGAAGGATGCACTGGGACAAGGAGAGTGGAGCCAGAGCGTAGGAGAGAGCAGAAGTGCTGCAGAGCTGGGGGTGGGGAGTAAGGAGGAGAAGGTGGCCAGGGCCTCTCCAAGCTGTGTCTCTCTCTGGGTGGGTGCAGGGCAGGCAGACTGCATTCGCCCAGAGTCCCGCACTCAGAAGCGCCTGCACTTGGTTTAATGCTCTGCTGTCACCTCCTTGAAAGTCTGAACCAGGGGCCTGTCATTTTTACTTTGCGTCCCACGAGCAACACAGCCGGTCCTGGGTGGGAACACTGAGGGTTTTGTCTGCACGGGGCAGAACAAACAGCCCTGATTCGCCAGGGACTGACCTCCTTCCTATCTGTCTGGTGAGCCAGGAAAGGGGAGCTCCTCGGCGGTTACCGTTCAAGCAAGTTCAAGGGCAGCATTCAGTTAGCAAAAAGATGCTTGGGAAAGATGCCGCTTAAAGTTTTGTGTTATATCAAGGGCCTTCTGGCGGTAAAGGATGACTATGCTGACAGTAGAATCTACCTTCAGTCTAGATTTGAATGGGTCATTTTTAAGAATGCCAGTAAGTACATCCTTTGCAGAAAAAATCCCCCAAAGAAATATTAACACGGTCTCTTTTAAGTGAAACTTACTAAGTAAATAAAAAGCATATATTGGAGTATACTTTTATTTTTCTCTGCTTTTTGTTATTAAACTTTTGGCATTTAAAACTAGGAATTTATTCTCTATTTACAACATTATGACCTTAAGAAAAGGAGATAATGGCTTGAATTGCAGCATGAGCAATTAAGGCATTGATTCAAGGTAATCTGAACTTTCAAAATGATTAGAAATAAATATAGAAATAGACTCACTGATTTCCTTTACCTTCAATGTCTCACACATGCAAACACACACACACACACACACACGTTCCCACCAACCTAAGCCAAACAGCCACGTTTGTGTCTTTTTTCTTCCCAAGCCCAGTCTAATTAGACAAAGGGCACACACATGTTCATTACAGTACAGGTAAAAAACATTGATCTGTCTTGTTCATTTCTGTAACACTGATGCCCAGAGCACCATTAAATCAATATTTGTGAGAATGAATGAATGAAAGGTATTTGGCTCAAAATGGAGGTTTTCTATGGTTTCCATGCCAAATGGTGAAGGGGTTTCAAAGGATCAGTTACCATTGTGCACTGTGGAAATCATGTTGGTGCACCTGTGGGTACACACAGGAGTACCCTACACGTACACACAAAGAAAAGGAGCAACATCGGAGGGAGAGACGGGCGGGGAGGACATTGGGGAAAAATCAGAAAGAAGAAAATTTTCTCTTTGGTATTTTCAGCCTCACCTTTTTGCTTCATTTTTTTCTCCAATTCTCCTTCCCCTAAAGCCACATCTCTTTCTAGCCTCCCATTTCCCAGGGCCCATGCTTTCTTCTGCTTCTTTTCTTTTCTTTTTTTTTTTTTTTTTAAGTTATTTATTTATTTTTGGCTGCGTTGGGTCTCCGTTGCTGCATGCGGGCTTTCTCTAGTTGCGGAGAGCAGGGGCTACTCTTCATTGCGGTGCACAGGCTTCTCATTGCGGTGGCTTCTCTTGTTGCGGAGCTCGGGCTCTAGGCACGCGGGCTTCAGTAGTTGTGGCACACGGGCTCTAGAGCGCAGGCTCAGTAGTTGTGGCGCACGGGCTTGGTTGCCCCGCAGCATGTGGGATCTTCCCGGACCAGGGATCGAACCCATGTCCTCCGCATTGGCAGGTGGATTCTTAACCACTGCGCCACCAGGGAAGTCCCTTCTGCTCCTTTTCTAGTGAAATCTAGAAACAGTAGAGTAACGATAAACTCACGCATACTAAAGTGTGAATGGTTGCTACCATTGTTTGAATGGGCTATCTGAAGGAGTGTATTTATATTTTAATAGAGGATACAGGAATGGCGTACAACCGTGGCATTCCCAGAATTAAGGAATGCCATAGAGATGTATAGGGGAGGGAGGTGGGGGGAGAAGAGACATTTCAGGTAGAAAGGACCCTGCTTCAAAAACAAGAATCTTTCCACTTTTGAATAAAATAACTGCTCAGTTGGGAGGGGGCATTCTCATAGGAACTGCCATACCTTTTCTTCCTTTTTACATGCCCCAAATGAACTCGGTGTACGTTGGGAGAGACAGAGAAAGAGAGACAGAAAGAGACACAGAGAAAGGGCGGGGGCAAGCAATACAGGAATCTGAGGTGACTGATCCAACAGAAAAATCACATGTGAACTTCACACCCTCAGCGACGGCTCTGTTCTCTTCTCAAAGGAGGACACGGCCAGGCCTTCACGTACCAAGGAATCAAGGCAGGGGGGCCCTTGTGGCGGTCTGACCACACAGTTGGACTCTCCACACCTTGGTCTGCTCCGACAGCCAGACCTACATTTTAAATCAGTCTTTGGCTTGCCTTTCACCCCCAAGGTATAAGGCGTCAAGACAAGTCATCCTCTTGGCTTTGAAGGAAGTCGCCTCGCCCAGCTGGCAATCGACCCACCAAGTAGTATCTACTGAGCCTTCCTTACACCCCAGGTCTCAGAGCAGCGTCAGGGAGGGACACGAGGAGAAAGAAAAGGAGCTGGCAACCCAGCAGGGGAATTAAGACACAGGCACACAGAGGGTAACAAATCTAGAGGAAGAGAATCAGAGGGCTCTAGCCTCTGTCGAGG